>NW_022060749.1:0-101152 GCF_003285725.1 Scaptodrosophila lebanonensis | reverse complement strand
GCGCGTCTTTTTATTATCGCGTGCTGCATTGCCAGCCAACTCCAGAACTTCAGCGGCTAAATATTCCATAACAGCAGCCAGGTAAACGGAGCGCCGGCACCAACACGTTCAGCTAGTTACCCTTGCGAAGCAGGCGGTGGATACGGCCAACTGGGAATTGAAGGCCAGCTCGATTCGAACGCGACTTTGCCTTTCCCTTTACTTACCACCTTACCACGACCAGACATTTTCTATTTTTTTTTTTTATCACAAATACACTTCTCAATGGCTCACACACAAAGTTGATGTCCGACCAAGTGTTAGGCCTTTATATTTATACTTTTTTAAGCATCATATACGCTCTGCTAAGGGTTGGACGGCTTCTTATAAGTTTAACCTGAAGGCGATGTTAAACAAAAATATACAATATGTAGCAATTCAGTGGTAGAAAAATATTGCTAAAGCAACTGTGAAGTGTTGTGTTATTTAACTCAAGTGAATTAAATTAATCTGAAGTGAAAAATGCCGCCAAAGACCAGTGGAAGGCAGCGAAAAAGGCTGGTAAAGCCCAGAAAAATATAACCAAGAACGACAAGAAGAAGAAGCGCAAGAGGAAGGAGAGTTATGCCATCTACATATACAAAGTTCTGAAGCAGGTTCATCCTGATACAGGCATTTCATCGAAGGCAATGAGCATCATGAACAGTTTTGTGAATGACATTTTCGAGCGCATTGCTGCTGAAGCTTCCCGTTTGGCCCACTATAATAAACGATCGACAATAACGAGTCGCGAAATCCAAACGGCAGTCCGCCTACTTCTGCCCGGTGAATTGGCTAAGCACGCCGTAAGTGAAGGCACCAAAGCCGTTACCAAGTACACCAGCTCAAAGTAAATGTCTGATCGCCCGCTCATAGCAGCACAACGTTCCAAAAGGCCCTTTCAGGGCCATCAAATTTTTCATAAGCAGAGTTAATAATTTCATACATTTCTTTTAAATAAAATTTACATGGCACCCTTTACTGTGATAAAACAAAATCTATTATAATGGGCGAACATATATATTAATATAACTATTTTGGTCAATATTTATAAACAAACTATTTTTACAAATCATATCGTTCACCTATATGATATGCAGTTCTTATTGCTTGAAATCGACTGAAACAAAACAATTTTAGTCACCCATTTTTATGAGAATCGTGGAGGAGGACCGGACCGTATACAATTCCATTGTATTTGCATCAGCTAAGTTTATCGTAATTGCTTCGAAAAATGATTAAATTATTATTAATTTTATTAATATACGTTTTTTTTAAACTTTTGTGCTCAAAGTGAAACATTTTTCAATTCTCATTATTTTTGTTACAAAATTAACTAACAAATTATGGTCTAAAACCATTTGTAACAGTTTTAAACAAAAATTGTTAAATTTTTCATACATATACTTGTACACCTAGAAGTAATAACAAATATATTAACAAAATTAGAAAAAGATAAGATTATTGAAACCATTTAAATCACATTTGAAAATTATTTTTCTCTTTCTTAGTTGTTTGTAGCCCTGAAAGGGCTTTGTTTCAAATGAATTTTTATATTTGCATATACAAAATTTCACATATGCATTCATTTCTTGACTACTGCTGTCTTTGCCTTTTTGGCGGAAGCTGCAGCCTGGTTTTTTTTCGGTGCCGATGCTGTCTTCTTTGGCTTGGCACTAGTAGTAGTAGTTTTGGCCTTTGGAGTTTTTGGTTTTACAGCACTCGATTTAGGCTTCGATGTAGTTGATTTTGCCTTAACTGTACCACTTTTCTTTGCGTCTTTTGCCTTTGCCTTCTCCTTTGTCTTTTTCTCGGCAGTCTTTTTAGTGGCAGCAGATTTTTAACTTTAGATTTCTTGTCACCGGCTGCAGAGGCCTTCTTGGCGACGCCGCTCGACTTCTTTTTAGCTGCTCCAGATGGTGCAACTTTTTTCTTATTTTCTCGACGGAACTGACTTTTGGCTTTGGCTCTTTTTTAGCGGCCGCAGATAATTTAAACGAACCAGATGCGCCTTTGCCTTTTGTTTGGATGAGTTTTCCATTTGCAACAGCTGACTTCAAATATTTCTTAATGAACGGGGCCAATTTCTGGCATCGCATTTATATGTGGCACTAATGTACTTTTTAATTGCCAAAAGTGATGACCCACCGCGCTCCTTCAAATTCTTGATTGACGCGTCGACCATTTGCTGGGTTGGCGGATGTGATGGTGGAGCTGTAGCTTTTTTCGATTTGGCGGCAGTTGCCTTCTTGACAGTGACCTTTTTCTCCGCTTGTGCAATGGCAATCGGAGAGGCGGCCGATGTAACGCAACGAACGATAGAATCAGACATTTCTTTAACTTCACTTTCACACTTGTAAAATTATAAAACGGTTTGCTTTCAGAAATTTTACGAATTTTAGTCACCCATTTTTATGAGAATCGTGGAGGAGGGCGGTATATACAAATGAATGTGGCATTGGTCGTTCTCGACAGCTAAGTTTATGGCAATCTAAAAGGTAATTTGCTTCGAAAATGATTAGATGTAAAAAAAATCATTTGAAATGCAATTTAATAATATCTATAAGCTTGACAGAGTTTAATAAACTTAAGTTTGTGTTGATACTTTTGTGAGTTCATTTTTAAATGGCACTCAAAGTGAAACATTATTCTTTAATGGTCAATAATTTTGCTTACAAAATGAATTATTATAAGAAATTATGCTATAAAATCATTTGTAACGGGTTTTAAACAAAATTTAAACAATTTTGTATACAAATCTAAACGAATGATTTATTAAAATGCAAAAAAATATATTATTGAATGCTTTCAAAGTAGCCCTACCTTGCATAAAACGACCATCGGAGTAGAGTAGCATATAGCATTCAAACAAATTACCAAATATAGTTTAAGAATATAGTTTTAAAAGTCCAATTTATTTTAGCATTCATCAAAAGAAGTTAAACTTGCTTTAATAAATTGTTAAGTATTTAAGATTTTATATTATCATTCTGGACCCATTATAAGTTGTTAACGAATTTCCAAGGAGTCATAAAAAAATGGAGTTTGATAACTTACAAGTACTAACAAATGTATTAACAAAACTAGAAAGAGTTAGTTATTAAATAAATAATAAATTCCGAGTTTTAAACGTGTTTTGTTATGTTATAAGTAGTTTCGCATGTTTGTCTAAATAGCAGGAAAATCATTGCTCTATTTAATTCAAGTGCTTTATTTTGTATTTTGAAAAATATAACAATATACAAGTATTATTTAAGTAAAAAATTATTAAATAAATAACAAATTTGACATTTTTTTGGGAAAATCATATTTTATTTATTTGTTTGAATACCAGTAATAACCATTAAATCTTATACTATATAACGTGTGTTTCGCATTCAGAAAAAACAATCGATTTTCTTGTCTAAATAGCAGGACAATCCATGCTCTATTTAATACAAGTGGTTTATTTTGTATTTTGAAAAATATAACAATATACAAGTATTTATTTAAGTAAAAATGTATAATAAATAACAAATTTTACATTTTTTGGGAAAATCTTATTTTATTTATTTGTTTGAATACCAGTAACAACCATTAAATCGTATATAACGTGTGTTTAGTATTCAGAAAAAACAATCGATTTTCTCAATGTATATTTTCTTTAATTGAGAAAATGATAATCGCAATAGCATGATTTAATTACTTGATGAATGAAAAATACATATACAAGTATATGACTTCATATTTATATATTTGCATTGTTATGTGAAATGCCAGGCATTTGTGTAAATAATGGAATAAATGTAAATAATCATAATATAAAACGAAAATGCTGTATACCAAGCAATAGTTAATCTCTTTGTTACCTATTTGTGGTCCTGAAAAGGACCGATTATTGATTTTATAATTTGGAAAATGAAGCGCTGAAATTTCAACTTATGCACGTTCACCACGAATACGTCTGGCCAATTGAATGTCCTTGGGCATGATTGTAACACGCTTGGCATGAATTGCGCACAATTTGTATCTTCAAAAAGACCAACCAGATAGGCTTCGCTAGCTTCCTGTAATGCCATTACCGCTGAACTTTGGAATCGCAAATCAGTTTTAAAGTCCTGAGCTATCTCACGAACCAAACGCTGGAATGGCAGTTTGCGAATCAATAGCTCAGTGCTTTTTTGGTAGCGGCGGATCTCACGAAGTGCAACTGTACGGGGGCGATAACGATGTGGCTTTTTTACACCACCGGTGGCTGGTGCACTTTTACGAGCAGCTTTGGTAGCCAGCTGCTTGCGAGGCGCTTTGCCACCGGTCGATTTTCGGGCAGTTTGCTTGGTGCGAGCCATTATACAAGTATTTATTCCGTACTAATCTACTACACTGTATACACTGTCACTGATGAAAACACAATATCGTATTGCTTGCTTTGCGCCTTCTTTATATAGAAATTTGGCCGCACAATGCGATTGGTGGTTGTTTGAACGAGATGTGCGAAAGAGAGATAGGAAGATTATCCGACGAGCGTATGTGGCCGCAACAAAAGTCAGCAAAGTATGCGTGATAACATTCAGGGTATATCAACAGCCAGCTATCCGTCGTTTGGCTCGACGTGGCGGTGTAAAACGCATCTCTGGCTTAATTTATGAAGAGACCCGTGGTGTGCTCAAGGTGTTTTGGAGAATGTTATTCGTGATGCTGTCACCTATACGGAACATGCCAAAAGGAAAACAGTCACAGCTATGGATGTTGTATATGCATTAAAAAGACAAGGCCGCACCCTTTACGGTTTCGGCGGTTAAGAAGTTACATTTGCCCAAATGTGCAAATAAAGAAAACAATCGGTCCTTTTCAGGACCACAACATATATTTTTAAAAGAGAAAAATATTCAAATCATACTTTTATTTTACAAAAAGCTGTACAATCGATACTCTTCATTTATATTTCATAATATATTGAACCTTTTCAGGACCACAACATATTTTTTTAAAAGAGAAAAATATTCAACTCATACTTTTATTTACATACGCATATTTAAAAAAACAAACATATTGTACAGCTTACATTCCATCCATTTATATTTTCATAATTTAGGAGTAAAATATGGCAAACGTTGGCAGTGTTAAAAATTCGAGTATAAATACTTGCACTCAAGTAATTATTATACGTATTGACCAAATTCAAAAGGGATAAAAAATACTTTCGAATTAAAAATATATAATACGCATTATATACATACAAGTAGTATATTCTACGGTTCATGACATGCTGCCCGACCAAATGCTAAGCCTTCATATTTATACTTTATTCAAATTCACGTTGTATGATGATGAATTAAAATCTCTTCTGAATTAAATTGGTCGTCCTGAAAAGGACGGTTGGTTTTATATACAGTATTGTTTTTATTTATTAAAGGTTGCCGCCAATTTAAGCCTTCTTTTCGGTCTTTTTAGGTAAAAGCACCGCCTGGATGTTAGGTAGAACACCACCCTGAGCAATGGTTACGCCCGAGAGGAGCTTGTTTAACTCCTCGTCATTACGAA
The DNA here is from genome assembly GCF_003285725.1 of Scaptodrosophila lebanonensis. Classification (NCBI taxonomy): domain Eukaryota; kingdom Metazoa; phylum Arthropoda; class Insecta; order Diptera; family Drosophilidae; genus Scaptodrosophila; species Scaptodrosophila lebanonensis. The sequence goes on along the minus strand of NW_022060749.1, from coordinate 95,611 downwards.
TAGCCAGTTGCAGGTGACGTGGAATTATGCGCGTCTTTTATTATCGCGTGCTGCATTGCCAGCCAACTCCAGAACTTCAGCGGCTAAATATTCCATAACAGCAGCCAGGTAAACAGGAGCGCCGGCACCAACACGTTCAGCATAGTTACCCTTGCGAAGCAGGCGGTGGATACGGCCAACTGGGAATTGAAGGCCAGCTCGATTCGAACGCGACTTTGCCTTTCCCTTTACTTTACCACCTTTACCACGACCAGACATTTTCTATTTTTTTTTTTTTTTATTTCACAAATACACTTCTCACTGGCTCACACACAAATGTTGATGTCCGACCAAGTGTTAGGCCTTTATATTTATACTTTTTTAAGCATCATATACGCTCTGCTAAGGGTTGGACGGCTTCTTATAAGTTAAACCTGAAGGCGATGTTAAACAAAAATATACAAATATGTAGCAATTCAGTGGTAGAAAAATATTGCTAAAGCAACTGTGAAGTGTTGTGTTATTTTAACTCAAGTGAATTAAATTAATCTGAAGTGAAAAATGCCGCCAAAGACCAGTGGAAAGGCAGCGAAAAAGGCTGGTAAAGCCCAGAAAAATATAACCAAGAACGACACAAGAAGAAGAAGCGCAAGAGGAAGGAGAGTTATGCCATCTACATATACAAAGTTCTGAAGCAGGTTCATCCTGATACAGGCATTTCATCGAAGGCAATGAGCATCATGAACAGTTTTGTGAATGACATTTTCGAGCGCATTGCTGCTGAAGCTTCCCGTTTGGCCCACTATAATAAACGATCGACAATAACGAGTCGCGAAATCCAAACGGCAGTCCGCCTACTTCTGCCCGGTGAATTGGCTAAGCACGCCGTAAGTGAAGGCACCAAAGCCGTTACCAAGTACACCAGCTCAAAGTAAATGTCTGATCGCCCGCTTCATAGCAGCAACAACGTTCCAAAAGGCCCTTTTCAGGGCCATCAAATTTTTCATAAGCAGAGTTAATAATTTTCATACATTTTTTTAAATAAAATTTACATGGCACCCCTTTACTGTGATAAAAACAAAATATTATAATGGGCGAACATATATATTAATATAACTATTTGGTCAATATTTATAAACAAACTATTTTTACAAATCATATCGTTCACCTATATGATATGCAGTTCTTATTGCTTGAAATCGACTGAAACAAAACAATTTTTAGTCACCCATTTTATGAGAATCGTGGAGGAGGACCGGACCGTATACAATTCCATTGTATTTGCATCAGCTAAGTTTATCGTAATTTGCTTCGAAAAATGATTAAATTATTTATTAATTTTATTAATATACGTTTTTTTAAACTTTTGTGCTCAAAGTGAAACATTTTTCAATTCTCATTATTTTTGTTACAAAATTAACTAACAAATTATGGTCTAAAACCCTTTGTAACAGTTTTAAACAAAAATTGTTAAATTTTTCATACATATACTTGTACACCTAGAAGAAGTAATAACAAATATATTAACAAAATTAGAAAAAGATAAGATTATTTGAAACCATTTAAATCACATTTGAAAATTATTTTTCTCTTTCTTAGTTGTTTGTAGCCCTGAAAAGGGCTTTGTTTCAAATGAATTTTTATATTTGCATATACAAAATTTCACATATGCATTCATTTCTTGACTACTGCTGTCTTTGCCTTTTTGGCGGAAGCTGCAGCCTTTGGTTTTTTCGGTGCCGATGCTGTCTTCTTTGGCTTGGCACTAGTAGTAGTAGTTTTGGCCTTTGGAGTTTTTGGTTTTACAGCACTCGATTTAGGCTTCGATGTAGTGTTGATTTGCCTTAACTGTACCACTTTCTTTGCGTCTTTTGCCTTTGCCTTCTCCTTTGTCTTTTCTCGGCAGTCTTTTTAGTGGCAACAGATTTTTTAACTTTAGATTTCTTGTCACCGGCTGCAGAGGCCTTCTTGGCGACGCCGCTCGACTTCTTTTTAGCTGCTCCAGATGGTGCAACTTTTTTCTTTTTCTCGACGGAACTGACTTTTGGCTTTGGCTCTTTTTTAGCGGCCGCAGATAATTTAAACGAACCAGATGCGCCTTTGCCTTTTGTTTGGATGAGTTTTCCATTTGCAACAGCTGACTTCAAATATTTCTTAATGAACGGGGCCAATTTCTGGGCATCGCATTTATATGTGGCACTAATGTACTTTTTAATTGCCAAAAGTGATGACCCACCGCGCTCCTTCAAATTCTTGATTGACGCGTCGACCATTTGCTGGGTTGGCGGATGTGATGGTGGAGCTGTAGCTTTTTTCGATTTGGCGGCAGTTGTTTCTTGACAGTGACCTTTTTCTCCGCTTGTGCAATGGCAATCGGAGAGGCGGCCGATGTAACAGCAACGATAGAATCAGACATTTCTTTTAACTTCACTTTCACACTTGTAAAATTATAAAACGGTTTGCTTTCAGAAATTTTACGAATTTTTAGTCACCCATTTTTATGAGAATCGTGGAGGAGGGCGGTATACAAATGAATGTGGCATTGGTCGTTCTCGACAGCTAAGTTATGGCAATCTAAAAGGTAATTTGCTTCGAAAAATGATTAGATGTAAAAAAAATCATTTGAAATGCAATTTAATAATATCTATAAGCTTGACAGAGTTTAATAAACTTAAGTTTGTGTTGATACTTTTGTGAGTTCATTTTTAAATGGCACTCAAAGTGAAAACATTATTCTTAATGGTCCAATAATTTTGCTTACAAAATGAATGTATTATAAGAAAATTATGCTATAAAATCATTTGTAACGGGTTTTAAAAAAACAAATTTAAAACATTTTGTATACAATCTAAAACGAATGATTTATTAAAATGCAAAAAATAGATTATTGAATGCTTCAAAATAGCCCTACCTTGCATAAAACGACCCATCGAGTAGCATATAGCATTCAAACAAATTGACCAAATATAGTTTAAGAATAGTTTTAAAAGTCCATTTATTTTAGCATTCATTCACAGAAGTTAACTTGCTTTAATAAGTTGTTAAGTAGTTAGAGATTTTATATTATCAGTTCTGGACCCATTATAAGTTGTTAACGAATTTCCAAGGAGTCATAAAAAAAATGGAGTTTGATAACTTACAAGTACTAACAAATGTATTAACAAACTAGAAGAGTTAGTTATTAAATAAATAATAAATTCCGAGTTTTAACGTGTTTTGTTATGTTATAAGTAGTTTCGCATGTTTGTCTAAATAGCAGGAAAATCCATTGCTCTATTTAATTCAAGTGCTTTTTGTATTTTGAAAAATATAACAATATACAAGTATTATTTAAGTAAAAAATTTATTAAATAAATAACAAATTTGACATTTTTTTGGGAAAATCATATTCTATTTATTTGTTTGAATACCAGTAATAACCATTAAATCTTATACTATATAACGTGTGTTTCGCATTCAGAAAAAACAATCGATTTTCTTGTCTAAATAGCAGGACAATCCATTGCTCTATTAATACAAGTGGTTTATTTTGTATTTTGAAAAATATAACAATATACAAGTATTTATTTAAGTAAAAAATTTATTAAATAAATAACAAATTTTACATTTTTTGGGGAAAATCATATTTATTTATTTGTTTGAATACCAGTAACAACCATTAAATCGTATATAAACGTGTTTCAGTATTCAGAAAAAACAATCGATTTTCTCAATGTATATTTCTTTTAATTGAGAAAATGATAATCGCAATAGCATGATTTAATTTACTTGATGAATGAAAAATACATATACAAGTATATGACTTCATATTTATATATTTGCATTGTTATGTGAAATGCCAGGCATTTGTGTAAATAATGGAATAAATGTAAATAATCATAATATAAAACGAAAATGCTGTATAAACCAAGCAATAGTTAATCTCTTTGTTAGCTATTTGTGGTCCTGAAAGGACCGATTATTGATTTTATAATTTGGAAAATGAAGCGCTGAAATTTCAACTTATGCCGTTCACCACGAATACGTCTGGCCAATTGAATGTCCTTGGGCATGATTGTAACACGCTTGGCATGAATTGCGCACAAATTTGTATTCTTCAAAAAGACCAACCAGTAGGCCTTCGCTAGCTTCCTGTAATGCCATTACCGCTGAACTTTGGAAATCGCAAATCAGTTTTAAAGTCCTGAGCTATCTCACGAAACCAAACGCTGGAATGGCAGTTTGCGAATCAATAGCTCAGTGCTTTTCTGGTAGCGGGCGGATCTCACGAAGTGCAACTGTACCGGGGCGATAACGATGTGGCTTTTTACACCACCGGTGGCTGGTGCACTTTTACGAGCAGCTTTGGTAGCCAGCTGCTTGCGAGGCGCTTTGCCACCGGTCGATTTTCGGGCAGTTTGCTTGGTGCGAGCCATTATACAAGTATTTATTCCGTACTAATCTACTACACTGTATACACTGTCACTGATGAAAACACAATATTCGTATTGCTTGCTTTGCGCCTTCTTTATATAGAAATTTGGCCGCACAATGCGATTGGTGGTTGTTTGAACGAGATGTGCGAAAGAGAGATAGGAAGATTATCCGACTCGCTCGTGTTTTCGTGTTATTTTTGTATAAATACGAGCGTATGTGGCCGCAACAGCGTTAGTTTCGTTGTGAATTTTGTGCAGTTAAAGTGAATTAGTGAGAAAATGACTGGTCGTGGTAAAGGTGGCAAAGGCTTGGGCAAGGGTGGCGCAAAACGTCATCGCAAAGTATTGCGTGATAACATTCAGGGTATCACAAAGCCAGCTATCCGTCGTTTGGCTCGACGTGGCGGTGTAAAACGCATCTCTGGCTTAATTTATGAAGAGACCCGTGGTGTGCTCAAGGTGTTTTTGGAGAATGTTATTCGTGATGCTGTCACCTATACGGAACATGCCAAAAGGAAAACAGTCACAGCTATGGATGTTGTATATGCATTAAAAAGACAAGGCCGCACCCTTTACGGTTTCGGCGGTTAAGAAGTTACATTTGCCCAAATGTGCAAATAAAGAAAACAATCGGTCCTTTTCAGGACCACAACATATATTTTTAAAAGAGAAAAATATTCAAATCATACTTTTATTTTACAAAAAGCTGTACAATCGATACTCTTCATTTATATTTTCATAATATATTGAACCTTTTCAGGACCACAACATATTTTTTTAAAAGAGAAAAAATATTCAACTCATACTTTTATTTTACATACGCATATTTAAAAAAACAAACATATTGTACAGCTTACATTCCATCCATTTATATTTTCATAATTTAGGAGTAAAATATGGCAAACGTTGGCAGTGTTAAAAATTCGAGTATAAATACTTGCACTCAAGTAATTATTATACGTATTGACCAAATTCAAAAGGGATAAAAAATACTTTCGAATTAAAAATATATAATACGCATTATATACATACAAGTAGTATATTCTACGGTTCATGACATGCTGCCCGACCAAATGCTAAGCCTTCATATTTATACTTTATTCAAATTCACGTTGTATGATGATGAATTAAAATCTCTTCTGAATTAAATTGGTCGTCCTGAAAAGGACGGTTGGTTTTATATACAGTATTGTTTTTATTTATTAAAGGTTGCCGCCAATTTAAGCCTTCTTTTCGGTCTTTTTAGGTAAAAGCACCGCCTGGATGTTAGGTAGAACACCACCCTGAGCAATGGTTACGCCCGAGAGGAGCTTGTTTAACTCCTCGTCATTACGAATAGCCAGTTGCAGGTGACGTGGAATTATGCGCGTCTTTTTATTATCGCGTGCTGCATTGCCAGCCAACTCCAGAACTTCAGCGGCTAAATATTCCATAACAGCAGCCAGGTAAACAGGAGCGCCGGCACCAACACGTTCAGCATAGTTACCCTTGCGAAGCAGGCGGTGGATACGGCCAACTGGGAATTGAAGGCCAGCTCGATTCGAACGCGACTTTGCCTTTCCCTTTACTTTACCACCTTTACCACGACCAGACATTTTCTATTTTTTTTTTTTTTTATTTCACAAATACACTTCTCACTGGCTCACTGGCTCACACACAAATGTTGATGTCCGACCAAGTGTTAGGCCTTTATATTTATACTTTTTTAAGCATCATATACGCTCTGCTAAGGGTTGGACGGCTTCTTATAAGTTAAACCTGAAGGCGATGTTAAACAAAAATATACAAATATGTAGCAATTCAGTGGTAGAAAAATATTGCTAAAGCAACTGTGAAGTGTTGTGTTATTTTAACTCAAGTGAATTAAATTAATCTGAAGTGAAAAATGCCGCCAAAGACCAGTGGAAAGGCAGCGAAAAAGGCTGGTAAAGCCCAGAAAAATATAACCAAGAACGACAAGAAGAAGAAGCGCAAGAGGAAGGAGAGTTATGCCATCTACATATACAAAGTTCTGAAGCAGGTTCATCCTGATACAGGCATTTCATCGAAGGCAATGAGCATCATGAACAGTTTTGTGAATGACATTTTCGAGCGCATTGCTGCTGAAGCTTCCCGTTTGGCCCACTATAATAAACGATCGACAATAACGAGTCGCGAAATCCAAACGGCAGTCCGCCTACTTCTGCCCGGTGAATTGGCTAAGCACGCCGTAAGTGAAGGCACCAAAGCCGTTACCAAGTACACCAGCTCAAAGTAAATGTCTGATCGCCCGCTTCATAGCAGCAACAACGTTCCAAAAGGCCCTTTTCAGGGCCATCAAATTTTTCATAAGCAGAGTTAATAATTTTCATACATTTCTTTTAAATAAAATTTACATGGCACCCCTTTACTGTGATAAAAAACAAAATCTATTATAATGGGCGAACATATATATTAATATAACTATTTTGGTCAATATTTATAAACAAACTATTTTTACAAATCATATCGTTCACCTATATGATATGCAGTTCTTATTGCTTGAAATCGACTGAAACAAAACAATTTTTAGTCACCCATTTTTATGAGAATCGTGGAGGAGGACCGGACCGTATACAATTCCATTGTATTTGCATCAGCTAAGTTTATCGTAATTTGCTTCGAAAAATGATTAAATTATTTATTAATTTTATTAATATACGTTTTTTTTTTAAACTTTTGTGCTCAAAGTGAAACATTTTTCAATTCTCATTATTTTTGTTACAAAATTAACTAACAAATTATGGTCTAAAACCCTTTGTAACAGTTTTAAACAAAAATTGTTAAATTTTTCATACATATACTTGTACACCTAGAAGTAATAACAAATATATTAACAAAATTAGAAAAAGATAAGATTATTTGAAACCATTTAAATCACATTTGAAAATTATTTTTTCTCTTTCTTAGTTGTTTGTAGCCCTGAAAAGGGCTTTGTTTCAAATGAATTTTTATATTTGCATATACAAAATTTCACATATGCATTCATTTCTTGACTACTGCTGTCTTTGCCTTTTTGGCGGAAGCTGCAGCCTTTGGTTTTTTCGGTGCCGATGCTGTCTTCTTTGGCTTGGCACTAGTAGTAGTAGTTTTGGCCTTTGGAGTTTTTGGTTTTACAGCACTCGATTTAGGCTTCGATGTAGTTGATTTTGCCTTAACTGTACCACTTTTCTTTGCGTCTTTTGCCTTTGCCTTCTCCTTTGTCTTTTTCTCGGCAGTCTTTTTAGTGGCAACAGATTTTTTAACTTTAGATTTCTTGTCACCGGCTGCAGAGGCCTTCTTGGCGACGCCGCTCGACTTCTTTTTAGCTGCTCCAGATGGTGCAACTTTTTTCTTACTTTTCTCGACGGAACTGACTTTTGGCTTTGGCTCTTTTTTAGCGGCCGCAGATAATTTAAACGAACCAGATGCGCCTTTGCCTTTTGTTTGGATGAGTTTTCCATTTGCAACAGCTGACTTCAAATATTTCTTAATGAACGGGGCCAATTTCTGGGCATCGCATTTATATGTGGCACTAATGTACTTTTTAATTGCCAAAAGTGATGACCCACCGCGCTCCTTCAAATTCTTGATTGACGCGTCGACCATTTGCTGGGTTGGCGGATGTGATGGTGGAGCTGTAGCTTTTTTCGATTTGGCGGCAGTTGCCTTCTTGACAGTGACCTTTTTCTCCGCTTGTGCAATGGCAATCGGAGAGGCGGCCGATGTAACAGCAACGATAGAATCAGACATTTCTTTTAACTTCACTTTCACACTTGTAAAATTATAAAACGGTTTGCTTTCAGAAATTTTACGAATTTTTAGTCACCCATTTTTATGAGAATCGTGGAGGAGGGCGGTATACAAATGAATGTGGCATTGGTCGTTCTCGACAGCTAAGTTTATGGCAATCTAAAAGGTAATTTGCTTCGAAAAATGATTAGATGTAAAAAAAATCATTTGAAATGCAATTTAATAATATCTATAAGCTTGACAGAGTTTAATAAACTTAAGTTTGTGTTGATACTTTTGTGAGTTCATTTTTAAATGGCACTCAAAGTGAAACATTATTCTTTAATGGTCAATAATTTTGCTTACAAAATGAATTTATTATAAGAAATTATGCTATAAAATCATTTGTAACGGGTTTTAAACAAAATTTAAACAATTTTGTATACAAATCTAAACGAATGATTTATTAAAATGCAAAAAAATATATTTATTGAATGCTTTCAAAGTAGCCCTACCTTGCATAAAACGACCATCGGAGTAGCATATAGCATTCAAACAAATTACCAAATATAGTTTAAGAATATAGTTTTAAAAGTCCAATTTATTTTAGCATTCATTCAAAAGAAGTTAAACTTGCTTTAATAATTTGTTAAGTATTTAAGATTTTATATTATCATTTCTGGACCCATTATAAGTTGTTAACGAATTTCCAAGGAGTCATAAAAAAATGGAGTTTGATAACTTACAAGTACTAACAAATGTATTAACAAAACTAGAAAGAGTTAGTTATTAAATAAATAATAAATTCCGAGTTTTAAACGTGTTTTGTTATGTTATAAGTAGTTTCGCATGTTTGTCTAAATAGCAGGAAAATCCATTGCTCTATTTAATTCAAGTGCTTTATTTTGTATTTTGAAAAATATAACAATATACAAGTATATATTTAAGTAAAAAATTTATTAAATAAATAACAAAATTGACATTTTTTTGGGAAAATCATATTTATTTATTTGTTTGAATACCAGTAATAACCATTAAATCTTATACTATATAACGTGTGTTTCGCATTCAGAAAAAACAATCGATTTTCTTGTCTAAATAGCAGGACAATCCATTGCTCTATTTAATACAAGTGGTTTATTTTGTATTTTGAAAAATATAACAATATACAAGTATTTATTTAAGTAAAAAATGTATTAAATAAATAACAAATTTTACATTTTTTTGGGAAAATCTTATTTTATTTATTTGTTTGAATACCAGTAACAACCATTAAATCGTATATAACGTGTGTTTAGTATTCAGAAAAAACAATCGATTTTCTCAATGTATATTTCTTTTAATTGAGAAAATGATAATCGCAATAGCATGATTTAATTTACTTGATGAATGAAAAATACATATACAAGTATATGACTTCATATTTATATATTTGCATTGTTATGTGAAATGCCAGGCATTTGTGTAAATAATGGAATAAATGTAAATAATCATAATATAAAACGAAAAATGCTGTATACCAAGCAATAGTTAATCTCTTTGTTAGCTATTTGTGGTCCTGAAAAGGACCGATTATTGATTTTATAATTTGGAAAATGAAGCGCTGAAATTTCAACTTATGCACGTTCACCACGAATACGTCTGGCCAATTGAATGTCCTTGGGCATGATTGTAACACGCTTGGCATGAATTGCGCACAAATTTGTATCTTCAAAAAGACCAACCAGATAGGCTTCGCTAGCTTCCTGTAATGCCATTACCGCTGAACTTTGGAATCGCAAATCAGTTTTAAAGTCCTGAGCTATCTCACGAACCAAACGCTGGAATGGCAGTTTGCGAATCAATAGCTCAGTGCTTTTCTGGTAGCGGCGGATCTCACGAAGTGCAACTGTACCGGGGCGATAACGATGTGGCTTTTTTACACCACCGGTGGCTGGTGCACTTTTACGAGCAGCTTTGGTAGCCAGCTGCTTGCGAGGCGCTTTGCCACCGGTCGATTTTCGGGCAGTTTGCTTGGTGCGAGCCATTATACAAGTATTTATTCCGTACTAATCTACTACACTGTATACACTGTCACTGATGAAAACACAATATTCGTATTGCTTGCTTTGCGCCTTCTTTATATAGAAATTTGGCCGCACAATGCGATTGGTGGTTGTTTGAACGAGATGTGCGAAAGAGAGATAGGAAGATTATCCGACTCGCTCGTGTTTTCGTGTTATTTTTGTATAAATACGAGCGTATGTGGCCGCAACAGCGTTAGTTTCGTTGTGAATTTTGTGCAGTTAAAGTGAATTAGTGAGAAATGACTGGTCGTGGTAAAGGTGGCAAAGGCTTGGGCAAGGGTGGCGCAAAACGTCATCGCAAAGTATTGCGTGATAACATTCAGGGTATCACAAAGCCAGCTATCCGTCGTTTGGCTCGACGTGGCGGTGTAAAACGCATCTCTGGCTTAATTTATGAAGAGACCCGTGGTGTGCTCAAGGTGTTTTTGGAGAATGTTATTCGTGATGCTGTCACCTATACGGAACATGCCAAAAGGAAAACAGTCACAGCTATGGATGTTGTATATGCATTAAAAAGACAAGGCCGCACCCTTTACGGTTTCGGCGGTTAAGAAGTTACATTTGCCCAAATGTGCAAATAAAGAAAACAATCGGTCCTTTTCAGGACCACAACATATATTTTTAAAAGAGAAAAATATTCAACTCATACTTTTATTTTACATACGCATATTTAAAAAAACAAACATATTGTACAGCTTACATTCCATCCATTTATATTTTCATAATTTAGGAGTAAAATATGGCAAACGTTGGCAGTGTTAAAAATTCGAGTATAAATACTTGCACTCAAGTAATTATTATACGTATTGACCAAATTCAAAAGGGATAAAAAATACTTTCGAATTAAAAATATATAATACGCATTATATACATACAAGTAGTATATTCTACGGTTCATGACATGCTGCCCGACCAAATGCTAAGCCTTCATATTTATACTTTATTCAAATTCACGTTGTATGATGATGAATTAAAATCTCTTCTGAATTAAATTGGTCGTCCTGAAAAGGACGGTTGGTTTTATATACAGTATTGTTTTTATTTATTAAAGGTTGCCGCCAATTTAAGCCTTCTTTTCGGTCTTTTTAGGTAAAAGCACCGCCTGGATGTTAGGTAGAACACCACCCTGAGCAATGGTTACGCCCGAGAGGAGCTTGTTTAACTCCTCGTCATTACGAATAGCCAGTTGCAGGTGACGTGGAATTATGCGCGTCTTTTTATTATCGCGTGCTGCATTGCCAGCCAACTCCAGAACTTCAGCGGCTAAATATTCCATAACAGCAGCCAGGTAAACAGGAGCGCCGGCACCAACACGTTCAGCATAGTTACCCTTGCGAAGCAGGCGGTGGATACGGCCAACTGGGAATTGAAGGCCAGCTCGATTCGAACGCGACTTTGCCTTTCCCTTTACTTTACCACCTTTACCACGACCAGACATTTTCTATTTTTTTTTTTTTTTTTATTTCACAAATACACTTCTCACTGGCTCACTGGCTCACACACAAATGTTGATGTCCGACCAAGTGTTAGGCCTTTATATTTATACTTTTTTAAGCATCATATACGCTCTGCTAAGGGTTGGACGGCTTCTTATAAGTTAAACCTGAAGGCGATGTTAAACAAAAATATACAAATATGTAGCAATTCAGTGGTAGAAAAATATTGCTAAAGCAACTGTGAAGTGTTGTGTTATTTTAACTCAAGTGAATTAAATTAATCTGAAGTGAAAAATGCCGCCAAAGACCAGTGGAAAGGCAGCGAAAAAGGCTGGTAAAGCCCAGAAAAATATAACCAAGAACGACAAGAAGAAGAAGCGCAAGAGGAAGGAGAGTTATGCCATCTACATATACAAAGTTCTGAAGCAGGTTCATCCTGATACAGGCATTTCATCGAAGGCAATGAGCATCATGAACAGTTTTGTGAATGACATTTTCGAGCGCATTGCTGCTGAAGCTTCCCGTTTGGCCCACTATAATAAACGATCGACAATAACGAGTCGCGAAATCCAAACGGCAGTCCGCCTACTTCTGCCCGGTGAATTGGCTAAGCACGCCGTAAGTGAAGGCACCAAAGCCGTTACCAAGTACACCAGCTCAAAGTAAATGTCTGATCGCCCGCTTCATAGCAGCAACAACGTTCCAAAAGGCCCTTTTCAGGGCCATCAAATTTTTCATAAGCAGAGTTAATAATTTTCATACATTTCTTTTAAATAAAATTTACATGGCACCCCTTTACTGTGATAAAAAACAAAATCTATTATAATGGGCGAACATATATATTAATATAACTATTTTGGTCAATATTTATAAACAAACTATTTTTACAAATCATATCGTTCACCTATATGATATGCAGTTCTTATTGCTTGAAATCGACTGAAACAAAACAATTTTTAGTCACCCATTTTTATGAGAATCGTGGAGGAGGACCGGACCGTATACAATTCCATTGTATTTGCATCAGCTAAGTTTATCGTAATTTGCTTCGAAAAATGATTAAATTATTTATTAATTTTATTAATATACGTTTTTTTTTAAACTTTTGTGCTCAAAGTGAAACATTTTTCAATTCTCATTATTTTTGTTACAAAATTAACTAACAAATTATGGTCTAAAACCCTTTGTAACAGTTTTAAACAAAAATTGTTAAATTTTTCATACATATACTTGTACACCTAGAAGTAATAACAAATATATTAACAAAATTAGAAAAAGATAAGATTATTTGAAACCATTTAAATCACATTTGAAAATTATTTTTTCTCTTTCTTAGTTGTTTGTAGCCCTGAAAAGGGCTTTGTTTCAAATGAATTTTTATATTTGCATATACAAAATTTCACATATGCATTCATTTCTTGACTACTGCTGTCTTTGCCTTTTTGGCGGAAGCTGCAGCCTTTGGTTTTTTCGGTGCCGATGCTGTCTTCTTTGGCTTGGCACTAGTAGTAGTAGTTTTGGCCTTTGGAGTTTTTGGTTTTACAGCACTCGATTTAGGCTTCGATGTAGTTGATTTTGCCTTAACTGTACCACTTTTCTTTGCGTCTTTTGCCTTTGCCTTCTCCTTTGTCTTTTTCTCGGCAGTCTTTTTAGTGGCAACAGATTTTTTAACTTTAGATTTCTTGTCACCGGCTGCAGAGGCCTTCTTGGCGACGCCGCTCGACTTCTTTTTAGCTGCTCCAGATGGTGCAACTTTTTTCTTACTTTTCTCGACGGAACTGACTTTTGGCTTTGGCTCTTTTTTAGCGGCCGCAGATAATTTAAACGAACCAGATGCGCCTTTGCCTTTTGTTTGGATGAGTTTTCCATTTGCAACAGCTGACTTCAAATATTTCTTAATGAACGGGGCCAATTTCTGGGCATCGCATTTATATGTGGCACTAATGTACTTTTTAATTGCCAAAAGTGATGACCCACCGCGCTCCTTCAAATTCTTGATTGACGCGTCGACCATTTGCTGGGTTGGCGGATGTGATGGTGGAGCTGTAGCTTTTTTCGATTTGGCGGCAGTTGCCTTCTTGACAGTGACCTTTTTCTCCGCTTGTGCAATGGCAATCGGAGAGGCGGCCGATGTAACAGCAACGATAGAATCAGACATTTCTTTTAACTTCACTTTCACACTTGTAAAATTATAAAACGGTTTGCTTTCAGAAATTTTACGAATTTTTAGTCACCCATTTTTATGAGAATCGTGGAGGAGGGCGGTATACAAATGAATGTGGCATTGGTCGTTCTCGACAGCTAAGTTTATGGCAATCTAAAAGGTAATTTGCTTCGAAAAATGATTAGATGTAAAAAAAATCATTTGAAATGCAATTTAATAATATCTATAAGCTTGACAGAGTTTAATAAACTTAAGTTTGTGTTGATACTTTTGTGAGTTCATTTTTAAATGGCACTCAAAGTGAAACATTATTCTTTAATGGTCAATAATTTTGCTTACAAAATGAATTTATTATAAGAAATTATGCTATAAAATCATTTGTAACGGGTTTTAAACAAAATTTAAACAATTTTGTATACAAATCTAAACGAATGATTTATTAAAATGCAAAAAAATATATTTATTGAATGCTTTCAAAGTAGCCCTACCTTGCATAAAACGACCATCGGAGTAGCATATAGCATTCAAACAAATTACCAAATATAGTTTAAGAATATAGTTTTAAAAGTCCAATTTATTTTAGCATTCATTCAAAAGAAGTTAAACTTGCTTTAATAATTTGTTAAGTATTTAAGATTTTATATTATCATTTCTGGACCCATTATAAGTTGTTAACGAATTTCCAAGGAGTCATAAAAAAATGGAGTTTGATAACTTACAAGTACTAACAAATGTATTAACAAAACTAGAAAGAGTTAGTTATTAAATAAATAATAAATTCCGAGTTTTAAACGTGTTTTGTTATGTTATAAGTAGTTTCGCATGTTTGTCTAAATAGCAGGAAAATCCATTGCTCTATTTAATTCAAGTGCTTTATTTTGTATTTTGAAAAATATAACAATATACAAGTATTATTTAAGTAAAAAATTTATTAAATAAATAACAAATTGACATTTTTTTGGGAAAATCATATTCTATTTATTTGTTTGAATACCAGTAATAACCATTAAATCTTATACTATATAACGTGTGTTTCGCATTCAGAAAAAACAATCGATTTTCTTGTCTAAATAGCAGGACAATCCATTGCTCTATTTAATACAAGTGGTTTATTTTGTATTTTGAAAAATATAACAATATACAAGTATTTATTTAAGTAAAAAATGTATTAAATAAATAACAAATTTTACATTTTTTTGGGAAAATCTTATTTTATTTATTTGTTTGAATACCAGTAACAACCATTAAATCGTATATAACGTGTGTTTAGTATTCAGAAAAAACAATCGATTTTCTCAATGTATATTTCTTTTAATTGAGAAAATGATAATCGCAATAGCATGATTTAATTTACTTGATGAATGAAAAATACATATACAAGTATATGACTTCATATTTATATATTTGCATTGTTATGTGAAATGCCAGGCATTTGTGTAAATAATGGAATAAATGTAAATAATCATAATATAAAACGAAAAATGCTGTATACCAAGCAATAGTTAATCTCTTTGTTAGCTATTTGTGGTCCTGAAAAGGACCGATTATTGATTTTATAATTTGGAAAATGAAGCGCTGAAATTTCAACTTATGCACGTTCACCACGAATACGTCTGGCCAATTGAATGTCCTTGGGCATGATTGTAACACGCTTGGCATGAATTGCGCACAAATTTGTATCTTCAAAAAGACCAACCAGATAGGCTTCGCTAGCTTCCTGTAATGCCATTACCGCTGAACTTTGGAATCGCAAATCAGTTTTAAAGTCCTGAGCTATCTCACGAACCAAACGCTGGAATGGCAGTTTGCGAATCAATAGCTCAGTGCTTTTCTGGTAGCGGCGGATCTCACGAAGTGCAACTGTACCGGGGCGATAACGATGTGGCTTTTTTACACCACCGGTGGCTGGTGCACTTTTACGAGCAGCTTTGGTAGCCAGCTGCTTGCGAGGCGCTTTGCCACCGGTCGATTTTCGGGCAGTTTGCTTGGTGCGAGCCATTATACAAGTATTTATTCCGTACTAATCTACTACACTGTATACACTGTCACTGATGAAAACACAATATTCGTATTGCTTGCTTTGCGCCTTCTTTATATAGAAATTTGGCCGCACAATGCGATTGGTGGTTGTTTGAACGAGATGTGCGAAAGAGAGATAGGAAGATTATCCGACTCGCTCGTGTTTTCGTGTTATTTTTGTATAAATACGAGCGTATGTGGCCGCAACAGCGTTAGTTTCGTTGTGAATTTTGTGCAGTTAAAGTGAATTAGTGAGAAATGACTGGTCGTGGTAAAGGTGGCAAAGGCTTGGGCAAGGGTGGCGCAAAACGTCATCGCAAAGTATTGCGTGATAACATTCAGGGTATCACAAAGCCAGCTATCCGTCGTTTGGCTCGACGTGGCGGTGTAAAACGCATCTCTGGCTTAATTTATGAAGAGACCCGTGGTGTGCTCAAGGTGTTTTTGGAGAATGTTATTCGTGATGCTGTCACCTATACGGAACATGCCAAAAGGAAAACAGTCACAGCTATGGATGTTGTATATGCATTAAAAAGACAAGGCCGCACCCTTTACGGTTTCGGCGGTTAAGAAGTTACATTTGCCCAAATGTGCAAATAAAGAAAACAATCGGTCCTTTTCAGGACCACAACATATTTTTTTAAAAGAGAAAAATATTCAACTCATACTTTTATTTTACATACGCATATTTAAAAAAACAAACATATTGTACAGCTTACATTCCATCCATTTATATTTTCATAATTTAGGAGTAAAATATGGCAAACGTTGGCAGTGTTAAAAATTCGAGTATAAATACTTGCACTCAAGTAATTATTATACGTATTGACCAAATTCAAAAGGGATAAAAAATACTTTCGAATTAAAAATATATAATACGCATTATATACATACAAGTAGTATATTCTACGGTTCATGACATGCTGCCCGACCAAATGCTAAGCCTTCATATTTATACTTTATTCAAATTCACGTTGTATGATGATGAATTAAAATCTCTTCTGAATTAAATTGGTCGTCCTGAAAAGGACGGTTGGTTTTATATACAGTATTGTTTTTATTTATTAAAGGTTGCCGCCAATTTAAGCCTTCTTTTCGGTCTTTTTAGGTAAAAGCACCGCCTGGATGTTAGGTAGAACACCACCCTGAGCAATGGTTACGCCCGAGAGGAGCTTGTTTAACTCCTCGTCATTACGAATAGCCAGTTGCAGGTGACGTGGAATTATGCGCGTCTTTTTATTATCGCGTGCTGCATTGCCAGCCAACTCCAGAACTTCAGCGGCTAAATATTCCATAACAGCAGCCAGGTAAACAGGAGCGCCGGCACCAACACGTTCAGCATAGTTACCCTTGCGAAGCAGGCGGTGGATACGGCCAACTGGGAATTGAAGGCCAGCTCGATTCGAACGCGACTTTGCCTTTCCCTTTACTTTACCACCTTTACCACGACCAGACATTTTCTATTTTTTTTTTTTTTTTTATTTCACAAATACACTTCTCACTGGCTCACTGGCTCACACACAAATGTTGATGTCCGACCAAGTGTTAGGCCTTTATATTTATACTTTTTTAAGCATCATATACGCTCTGCTAAGGGTTGGACGGCTTCTTATAAGTTAAACCTGAAGGCGATGTTAAACAAAAATATACAAATATGTAGCAATTCAGTGGTAGAAAAATATTGCTAAAGCAACTGTGAAGTGTTGTGTTATTTTAACTCAAGTGAATTAAATTAATCTGAAGTGAAAAATGCCGCCAAAGACCAGTGGAAAGGCAGCGAAAAAGGCTGGTAAAGCCCAGAAAAATATAACCAAGAACGACAAGAAGAAGAAGCGCAAGAGGAAGGAGAGTTATGCCATCTACATATACAAAGTTCTGAAGCAGGTTCATCCTGATACAGGCATTTCATCGAAGGCAATGAGCATCATGAACAGTTTTGTGAATGACATTTTCGAGCGCATTGCTGCTGAAGCTTCCCGTTTGGCCCACTATAATAAACGATCGACAATAACGAGTCGCGAAATCCAAACGGCAGTCCGCCTACTTCTGCCCGGTGAATTGGCTAAGCACGCCGTAAGTGAAGGCACCAAAGCCGTTACCAAGTACACCAGCTCAAAGTAAATGTCTGATCGCCCGCTTCATAGCAGCAACAACGTTCCAAAAGGCCCTTTTCAGGGCCATCAAATTTTTCATAAGCAGAGTTAATAATTTTCATACATTTCTTTTAAATAAAATTTACATGGCACCCCTTTACTGTGATAAAAAACAAAATCTATTATAATGGGCGAACATATATATTAATATAACTATTTTGGTCAATATTTATAAACAAACTATTTTTACAAATCATATCGTTCACCTATATGATATGCAGTTCTTATTGCTTGAAATCGACTGAAACAAAACAATTTTTAGTCACCCATTTTTATGAGAATCGTGGAGGAGGACCGGACCGTATACAATTCCATTGTATTTGCATCAGCTAAGTTTATCGTAATTTGCTTCGAAAAATGATTAAATTATTTATTAATTTTATTAATATACGTTTTTTTTTTAAACTTTTGTGCTCAAAGTGAAACATTTTTCAATTCTCATTATTTTTGTTACAAAATTAACTAACAAATTATGGTCTAAAACCCTTTGTAACAGTTTTAAACAAAAATTGTTAAATTTTTCATACATATACTTGTACACCTAGAAGTAATAACAAATATATTAACAAAATTAGAAAAAGATAAGATTATTTGAAACCATTTAAATCACATTTGAAAATTATTTTTTCTCTTTCTTAGTTGTTTGTAGCCCTGAAAAGGGCTTTGTTTCAAATGAATTTTTATATTTGCATATACAAAATTTCACATATGCATTCATTTCTTGACTACTGCTGTCTTTGCCTTTTTGGCGGAAGCTGCAGCCTTTGGTTTTTTCGGTGCCGATGCTGTCTTCTTTGGCTTGGCACTAGTAGTAGTAGTTTTGGCCTTTGGAGTTTTTGGTTTTACAGCACTCGATTTAGGCTTCGATGTAGTTGATTTTGCCTTAACTGTACCACTTTTCTTTGCGTCTTTTGCCTTTGCCTTCTCCTTTGTCTTTTTCTCGGCAGTCTTTTTAGTGGCAACAGATTTTTTAACTTTAGATTTCTTGTCACCGGCTGCAGAGGCCTTCTTGGCGACGCCGCTCGACTTCTTTTTAGCTGCTCCAGATGGTGCAACTTTTTTCTTACTTTTCTCGACGGAACTGACTTTTGGCTTTGGCTCTTTTTTAGCGGCCGCAGATAATTTAAACGAACCAGATGCGCCTTTGCCTTTTGTTTGGATGAGTTTTCCATTTGCAACAGCTGACTTCAAATATTTCTTAATGAACGGGGCCAATTTCTGGGCATCGCATTTATATGTGGCACTAATGTACTTTTTAATTGCCAAAAGTGATGACCCACCGCGCTCCTTCAAATTCTTGATTGACGCGTCGACCATTTGCTGGGTTGGCGGATGTGATGGTGGAGCTGTAGCTTTTTTCGATTTGGCGGCAGTTGCCTTCTTGACAGTGACCTTTTTCTCCGCTTGTGCAATGGCAATCGGAGAGGCGGCCGATGTAACAGCAACGATAGAATCAGACATTTCTTTTAACTTCACTTTCACACTTGTAAAATTATAAAACGGTTTGCTTTCAGAAATTTTACGAATTTTTAGTCACCCATTTTTATGAGAATCGTGGAGGAGGGCGGTATACAAATGAATGTGGCATTGGTCGTTCTCGACAGCTAAGTTTATGGCAATCTAAAAGGTAATTTGCTTCGAAAAATGATTAGATGTAAAAAAAATCATTTGAAATGCAATTTAATAATATCTATAAGCTTGACAGAGTTTAATAAACTTAAGTTTGTGTTGATACTTTTGTGAGTTCATTTTTAAATGGCACTCAAAGTGAAACATTATTCTTTAATGGTCAATAATTTTGCTTACAAAATGAATTTATTATAAGAAATTATGCTATAAAATCATTTGTAACGGGTTTTAAACAAAATTTAAACAATTTTGTATACAAATCTAAACGAATGATTTATTAAAATGCAAAAAAATATATTTATTGAATGCTTTCAAAGTAGCCCTACCTTGCATAAAACGACCATCGGAGTAGCATATAGCATTCAAACAAATTACCAAATATAGTTTAAGAATATAGTTTTAAAAGTCCAATTTATTTTAGCATTCATTCAAAAGAAGTTAAACTTGCTTTAATAATTTGTTAAGTATTTAAGATTTTATATTATCATTTCTGGACCCATTATAAGTTGTTAACGAATTTCCAAGGAGTCATAAAAAAATGGAGTTTGATAACTTACAAGTACTAACAAATGTATTAACAAAACTAGAAAGAGTTAGTTATTAAATAAATAATAAATTCCGAGTTTTAAACGTGTTTTGTTATGTTATAAGTAGTTTCGCATGTTTGTCTAAATAGCAGGAAAATCCATTGCTCTATTTAATTCAAGTGCTTTATTTTGTATTTTGAAAAATATAACAATATACAAGTATTTATTTAAGTAAAAAATTTATTAAATAAATAACAAATTTGACATTTTTTTGGGAAAATCATATTCTATTTATTTGTTTGAATACCAGTAATAACCATTAAATCTTATACTATATAACGTGTGTTTCGCATTCAGAAAAAACAATCGATTTTCTTGTCTAAATAGCAGGACAATCCATTGCTCTATTTAATACAAGTGGTTTATTTTGTATTTTGAAAAATATAACAATATACAAGTATTTATTTAAGTAAAAAATGTATTAAATAAATAACAAATTTTACATTTTTTTGGGAAAATCATATTTTATTTATTTGTTTGAATACCAGTAACAACCATTAAATCGTATATAACGTGTGTTCAGTATTCAGAAAAAACAATCGATTTTCTCAATGTATATTTCTTTTAATTGAGAAAATGATAATCGCAATAGCATGATTTAATTTACTTGATGAATGAAAAATACATATACAAGTATATGACTTCATATTTATATATTTGCATTGTTATGTGAAATGCCAGGCATTTGTGTAAATAATGGAATAAATGTAAATAATCATAATATAAAACGAAAAATGCTGTATACCAAGCAATAGTTAATCTCTTTGTTAGCTATTTGTGGTCCTGAAAAGGACCGATTATTGATTTTATAATTTGGAAAATGAAGCGCTGAAATTTCAACTTATGCACGTTCACCACGAATACGTCTGGCCAATTGAATGTCCTTGGGCATGATTGTAACACGCTTGGCATGAATTGCGCACAAATTTGTATCTTCAAAAAGACCAACCAGATAGGCTTCGCTAGCTTCCTGTAATGCCATTACCGCTGAACTTTGGAATCGCAAATCAGTTTTAAAGTCCTGAGCTATCTCACGAACCAAACGCTGGAATGGCAGTTTGCGAATCAATAGCTCAGTGCTTTTCTGGTAGCGGCGGATCTCACGAAGTGCAACTGTACCGGGGCGATAACGATGTGGCTTTTTTACACCACCGGTGGCTGGTGCACTTTTACGAGCAGCTTTGGTAGCCAGCTGCTTGCGAGGCGCTTTGCCACCGGTCGATTTTCGGGCAGTTTGCTTGGTGCGAGCCATTATACAAGTATTTATTCCGTACTAATCTACTACACTGTATACACTGTCACTGATGAAAACACAATATTCGTATTGCTTGCTTTGCGCCTTCTTTATATAGAAATTTGGCCGCACAATGCGATTGGTGGTTGTTTGAACGAGATGTGCGAAAGAGAGATAGGAAGATTATCCGACTCGCTCGTGTTTTCGTGTTATTTTTGTATAAATACGAGCGTATGTGGCCGCAACAGCGTTAGTTTCGTTGTGAATTTTGTGCAGTTAAAGTGAATTAGTGAGAAATGACTGGTCGTGGTAAAGGTGGCAAAGGCTTGGGCAAGGGTGGCGCAAAACGTCATCGCAAAGTATTGCGTGATAACATTCAGGGTATCACAAAGCCAGCTATCCGTCGTTTGGCTCGACGTGGCGGTGTAAAACGCATCTCTGGCTTAATTTATGAAGAGACCCGTGGTGTGCTCAAGGTGTTTTTGGAGAATGTTATTCGTGATGCTGTCACCTATACGGAACATGCCAAAAGGAAAACAGTCACAGCTATGGATGTTGTATATGCATTAAAAAGACAAGGCCGCACCCTTTACGGTTTCGGCGGTTAAGAAGTTACATTTGCCCAAATGTGCAAATAAAGAAAACAATCGGTCCTTTTCAGGACCACAACATATTTTTTTAAAAGAGAAAAATATTCAACTCATACTTTTATTTTACATACGCATATTTAAAAAAACAAACATATTGTACAGCTTACATTCCATCCATTTATATTTTCATAATTTAGGAGTAAAATATGGCAAACGTTGGCAGTGTTAAAAATTCGAGTATAAATACTTGCACTCAAGTAATTATTATACGTATTGACCAAATTCAAAAGGGATAAAAAATACTTTCGAATTAAAAATATATAATACGCATTATATACATACAAGTAGTATATTCTACGGTTCACTGACATGCTGCCCGACCAAATGCTAAGCCTTCATATTTATACTTTATTCAAATTCACGTTGTATGATGATGAATTAAAATCTCTTCTGAATTAAATTGGTCGTCCTGAAAAGGACGGTTGGTTTTATATACAGTATTGTTTTTATTTATTAAAGGTTGCCGCCAATTTAAGCCTTCTTTTCGGTCTTTTTAGGTAAAAGCACCGCCTGGATGTTAGGTAGAACACCACCCTGAGCAATGGTTACGCCCGAGAGGAGCTTGTTTAACTCCTCGTCATTACGAATAGCCAGTTGCAGGTGACGTGGAATTATGCGCGTCTTTTTATTATCGCGTGCTGCATTGCCAGCCAACTCCAGAACTTCAGCGGCTAAATATTCCATAACAGCAGCCAGGTAAACAGGAGCGCCGGCACCAACACGTTCAGCATAGTTACCCTTGCGAAGCAGGCGGTGGATACGGCCAACTGGGAATTGAAGGCCAGCTCGATTCGAACGCGACTTTGCCTTTCCCTTTACTTTACCACCTTTACCACGACCAGACATTTTCTATTTTTTTTTATTTCACAAATACACTTCTCACTGGCTCACTGGCTCACACACAAATGTTGATGTCCGACCAAGTGTTAGGCCTTTATATTTATACTTTTTTAAGCATCATATACGCTCTGCTAAGGGTTGGACGGCTTCTTATAAGTTAAACCTGAAGGCGATGTTAAACAAAAATATACAAATATGTAGCAATTCAGTGGTAGAAAAATATTGCTAAAGCAACTGTGAAGTGTTGTGTTATTTTAACTCAAGTGAATTAAATTAATCTGAAGTGAAAAATGCCGCCAAAGACCAGTGGAAAGGCAGCGAAAAAGGCTGGTAAAGCCCAGAAAAATATAACCAAGAACGACAAGAAGAAGAAGCGCAAGAGGAAGGAGAGTTATGCCATCTACATATACAAAGTTCTGAAGCAGGTTCATCCTGATACAGGCATTTCATCGAAGGCAATGAGCATCATGAACAGTTTTGTGAATGACATTTTCGAGCGCATTGCTGCTGAAGCTTCCCGTTTGGCCCACTATAATAAACGATCGACAATAACGAGTCGCGAAATCCAAACGGCAGTCCGCCTACTTCTGCCCGGTGAATTGGCTAAGCACGCCGTAAGTGAAGGCACCAAAGCCGTTACCAAGTACACCAGCTCAAAGTAAATGTCTGATCGCCCGCTTCATAGCAGCAACAACGTTCCAAAAGGCCCTTTTCAGGGCCATCAAATTTTTCATAAGCAGAGTTAATAATTTTCATACATTTCTTTTAAATAAAATTTACATGGCACCCCTTTACTGTGATAAAAAACAAAATCTATTATAATGGGCGAACATATATATTAATATAACTATTTTGGTCAATATTTATAAACAAACTATTTTTACAAATCATATCGTTCACCTATATGATATGCAGTTCTTATTGCTTGAAATCGACTGAAACAAAACAATTTTTAGTCACCCATTTTTATGAGAATCGTGGAGGAGGACCGGACCGTATACAATTCCATTGTATTTGCATCAGCTAAGTTTATCGTAATTTGCTTCGAAAAATGATTAAATTATTTATTAATTTTATTAATATACGTTTTTTTTTTAAACTTTTGTGCTCAAAGTGAAACATTTTTCAATTCTCATTATTTTTGTTACAAAATTAACTAACAAATTATGGTCTAAAACCCTTTGTAACAGTTTTAAACAAAAATTGTTAAATTTTTCATACATATACTTGTACACCTAGAAGTAATAACAAATATATTAACAAAATTAGAAAAAGATAAGATTATTTGAAACCATTTAAATCACATTTGAAAATTATTTTTTCTCTTTCTTAGTTGTTTGTAGCCCTGAAAAGGGCTTTGTTTCAAATGAATTTTTATATTTGCATATACAAAATTTCACATATGCATTCATTTCTTGACTACTGCTGTCTTTGCCTTTTTGGCGGAAGCTGCAGCCTTTGGTTTTTTCGGTGCCGATGCTGTCTTCTTTGGCTTGGCACTAGTAGTAGTAGTTTTGGCCTTTGGAGTTTTTGGTTTTACAGCACTCGATTTAGGCTTCGATGTAGTTGATTTTGCCTTAACTGTACCACTTTTCTTTGCGTCTTTTGCCTTTGCCTTCTCCTTTGTCTTTTTCTCGGCAGTCTTTTTAGTGGCAACAGATTTTTTAACTTTAGATTTCTTGTCACCGGCTGCAGAGGCCTTCTTGGCGACGCCGCTCGACTTCTTTTTAGCTGCTCCAGATGGTGCAACTTTTTTCTTACTTTTCTCGACGGAACTGACTTTTGGCTTTGGCTCTTTTTTAGCGGCCGCAGATAATTTAAACGAACCAGATGCGCCTTTGCCTTTTGTTTGGATGAGTTTTCCATTTGCAACAGCTGACTTCAAATATTTCTTAATGAACGGGGCCAATTTCTGGGCATCGCATTTATATGTGGCACTAATGTACTTTTTAATTGCCAAAAGTGATGACCCACCGCGCTCCTTCAAATTCTTGATTGACGCGTCGACCATTTGCTGGGTTGGCGGATGTGATGGTGGAGCTGTAGCTTTTTTCGATTTGGCGGCAGTTGCCTTCTTGACAGTGACCTTTTTCTCCGCTTGTGCAATGGCAATCGGAGAGGCGGCCGATGTAACAGCAACGATAGAATCAGACATTTCTTTTAACTTCACTTTCACACTTGTAAAATTATAAAACGGTTTGCTTTCAGAAATTTTACGAATTTTTAGTCACCCATTTTTATGAGAATCGTGGAGGAGGGCGGTATACAAATGAATGTGGCATTGGTCGTTCTCGACAGCTAAGTTTATGGCAATCTAAAAGGTAATTTGCTTCGAAAAATGATTAGATGTAAAAAAAATCATTTGAAATGCAATTTAATAATATCTATAAGCTTGACAGAGTTTAATAAACTTAAGTTTGTGTTGATACTTTTGTGAGTTCATTTTTAAATGGCACTCAAAGTGAAACATTATTCTTTAATGGTCAATAATTTTGCTTACAAAATGAATTTATTATAAGAAATTATGCTATAAAATCATTTGTAACGGGTTTTAAACAAAATTTAAACAATTTTGTATACAAATCTAAACGAATGATTTATTAAAATGCAAAAAAATATATTTATTGAATGCTTTCAAAGTAGCCCTACCTTGCATAAAACGACCATCGGAGTAGCATATAGCATTCAAACAAATTACCAAATATAGTTTAAGAATATAGTTTTAAAAGTCCAATTTATTTTAGCATTCATTCAAAAGAAGTTAAACTTGCTTTAATAATTTGTTAAGTATTTAAGATTTTATATTATCATTTCTGGACCCATTATAAGTTGTTAACGAATTTCCAAGGAGTCATAAAAAAATGGAGTTTGATAACTTACAAGTACTAACAAATGTATTAACAAAACTAGAAAGAGTTAGTTATTAAATAAATAATAAATTCCGAGTTTTAAACGTGTTTTGTTATGTTATAAGTAGTTTCGCATGTTTG
Source organism: Scaptodrosophila lebanonensis (assembly GCF_003285725.1). NCBI lineage: Eukaryota > Metazoa > Arthropoda > Insecta > Diptera > Drosophilidae > Scaptodrosophila > Scaptodrosophila lebanonensis. The sequence goes on along the minus strand of NW_022060749.1, from coordinate 69,720 downwards.
TCTAAATAGCAGGAAAATCCATTGCTCTATTTAATTCAAGTGCTTTATTTTGTATTTTGAAAAATATAACAATATACAAGTATTTATTTAAGTAAAAAATTTATTAAATAAATAACAAATTTGACATTTTTTTGGGAAAATCATATTCTATTTATTTGTTTGAATACCAGTAATAACCATTAAATCTTATACTATATAACGTGTGTTTCGCATTCAGAAAAAACAATCGATTTTCTTGTCTAAATAGCAGGACAATCCATTGCTCTATTTAATACAAGTGGTTTATTTTGTATTTTGAAAAATATAACAATATACAAGTATTTATTTAAGTAAAAAATGTATTAAATAAATAACAAATTTTACATTTTTTTGGGAAAATCATATTTTATTTATTTGTTTGAATACCAGTAACAACCATTAAATCGTATATAACGTGTGTTCAGTATTCAGAAAAAACAATCGATTTTCTCAATGTATATTTCTTTTAATTGAGAAAATGATAATCGCAATAGCATGATTTAATTTACTTGATGAATGAAAAATACATATACAAGTATATGACTTCATATTTATATATTTGCATTGTTATGTGAAATGCCAGGCATTTGTGTAAATAATGGAATAAATGTAAATAATCATAATATAAAACGAAAAATGCTGTATACCAAGCAATAGTTAATCTCTTTGTTAGCTATTTGTGGTCCTGAAAAGGACCGATTATTGATTTTATAATTTGGAAAATGAAGCGCTGAAATTTCAACTTATGCACGTTCACCACGAATACGTCTGGCCAATTGAATGTCCTTGGGCATGATTGTAACACGCTTGGCATGAATTGCGCACAAATTTGTATCTTCAAAAAGACCAACCAGATAGGCTTCGCTAGCTTCCTGTAATGCCATTACCGCTGAACTTTGGAATCGCAAATCAGTTTTAAAGTCCTGAGCTATCTCACGAACCAAACGCTGGAATGGCAGTTTGCGAATCAATAGCTCAGTGCTTTTCTGGTAGCGGCGGATCTCACGAAGTGCAACTGTACCGGGGCGATAACGATGTGGCTTTTTTACACCACCGGTGGCTGGTGCACTTTTACGAGCAGCTTTGGTAGCCAGCTGCTTGCGAGGCGCTTTGCCACCGGTCGATTTTCGGGCAGTTTGCTTGGTGCGAGCCATTATACAAGTATTTATTCCGTACTAATCTACTACACTGTATACACTGTCACTGATGAAAACACAATATTCGTATTGCTTGCTTTGCGCCTTCTTTATATAGAAATTTGGCCGCACAATGCGATTGGTGGTTGTTTGAACGAGATGTGCGAAAGAGAGATAGGAAGATTATCCGACTCGCTCGTGTTTTCGTGTTATTTTTGTATAAATACGAGCGTATGTGGCCGCAACAGCGTTAGTTTCGTTGTGAATTTTGTGCAGTTAAAGTGAATTAGTGAGAAATGACTGGTCGTGGTAAAGGTGGCAAAGGCTTGGGCAAGGGTGGCGCAAAACGTCATCGCAAAGTATTGCGTGATAACATTCAGGGTATCACAAAGCCAGCTATCCGTCGTTTGGCTCGACGTGGCGGTGTAAAACGCATCTCTGGCTTAATTTATGAAGAGACCCGTGGTGTGCTCAAGGTGTTTTTGGAGAATGTTATTCGTGATGCTGTCACCTATACGGAACATGCCAAAAGGAAAACAGTCACAGCTATGGATGTTGTATATGCATTAAAAAGACAAGGCCGCACCCTTTACGGTTTCGGCGGTTAAGAAGTTACATTTGCCCAAATGTGCAAATAAAGAAAACAATCGGTCCTTTTCAGGACCACAACATATTTTTTTAAAAGAGAAAAATATTCAACTCATACTTTTATTTTACATACGCATATTTAAAAAAACAAACATATTGTACAGCTTACATTCCATCCATTTATATTTTCATAATTTAGGAGTAAAATATGGCAAACGTTGGCAGTGTTAAAAATTCGAGTATAAATACTTGCACTCAAGTAATTATTATACGTATTGACCAAATTCAAAAGGGATAAAAAATACTTTCGAATTAAAAATATATAATACGCATTATATACATACAAGTAGTATATTCTACGGTTCACGACATGCTGCCCGACCAAATGCTAAGCCTTCATATTTATACTTTATTCAAATTCACGTTGTATGATGATGAATTAAAATCTCTTCTGAATTAAATTGGTCGTCCTGAAAAGGACGGTTGGTTTTATATACAGTATTGTTTTTATTTATTAAAGGTTGCCGCCAATTTAAGCCTTCTTTTCGGTCTTTTTAGGTAAAAGCACCGCCTGGATGTTAGGTAGAACACCACCCTGAGCAATGGTTACGCCCGAGAGGAGCTTGTTTAACTCCTCGTCATTACGAATAGCCAGTTGCAGGTGACGTGGAATTATGCGCGTCTTTTTATTATCGCGTGCTGCATTGCCAGCCAACTCCAGAACTTCAGCGGCTAAATATTCCATAACAGCAGCCAGGTAAACAGGAGCGCCGGCACCAACACGTTCAGCATAGTTACCCTTGCGAAGCAGGCGGTGGATACGGCCAACTGGGAATTGAAGGCCAGCTCGATTCGAACGCGACTTTGCCTTTCCCTTTACTTTACCACCTTTACCACGACCAGACATTTTCTATTTTTTTTTTTTTTTTTATTTCACAAATACACTTCTCACTGGCTCACTGGCTCACACACAAATGTTGATGTCCGACCAAGTGTTAGGCCTTTATATTTATACTTTTTTAAGCATCATATACGCTCTGCTAAGGGTTGGACGGCTTCTTATAAGTTAAACCTGAAGGCGATGTTAAACAAAAATATACAAATATGTAGCAATTCAGTGGTAGAAAAATATTGCTAAAGCAACTGTGAAGTGTTGTGTTATTTTAACTCAAGTGAATTAAATTAATCTGAAGTGAAAAATGCCGCCAAAGACCAGTGGAAAGGCAGCGAAAAAGGCTGGTAAAGCCCAGAAAAATATAACCAAGAACGACAAGAAGAAGAAGCGCAAGAGGAAGGAGAGTTATGCCATCTACATATACAAAGTTCTGAAGCAGGTTCATCCTGATACAGGCATTTCATCGAAGGCAATGAGCATCATGAACAGTTTTGTGAATGACATTTTCGAGCGCATTGCTGCTGAAGCTTCCCGTTTGGCCCACTATAATAAACGATCGACAATAACGAGTCGCGAAATCCAAACGGCAGTCCGCCTACTTCTGCCCGGTGAATTGGCTAAGCACGCCGTAAGTGAAGGCACCAAAGCCGTTACCAAGTACACCAGCTCAAAGTAAATGTCTGATCGCCCGCTTCATAGCAGCAACAACGTTCCAAAAGGCCCTTTTCAGGGCCATCAAATTTTTCATAAGCAGAGTTAATAATTTTCATACATTTCTTTTAAATAAAATTTACATGGCACCCCTTTACTGTGATAAAAAACAAAATCTATTATAATGGGCGAACATATATATTAATATAACTATTTTGGTCAATATTTATAAACAAACTATTTTTACAAATCATATCGTTCACCTATATGATATGCAGTTCTTATTGCTTGAAATCGACTGAAACAAAACAATTTTTAGTCACCCATTTTTATGAGAATCGTGGAGGAGGACCGGACCGTATACAATTCCATTGTATTTGCATCAGCTAAGTTTATCGTAATTTGCTTCGAAAAATGATTAAATTATTTATTAATTTTATTAATATACGTTTTTTTTTTAAACTTTTGTGCTCAAAGTGAAACATTTTTCAATTCTCATTATTTTTGTTACAAAATTAACTAACAAATTATGGTCTAAAACCCTTTGTAACAGTTTTAAACAAAAATTGTTAAATTTTTCATACATATACTTGTACACCTAGAAGTAATAACAAATATATTAACAAAATTAGAAAAAGATAAGATTATTTGAAACCATTTAAATCACATTTGAAAATTATTTTTTCTCTTTCTTAGTTGTTTGTAGCCCTGAAAAGGGCTTTGTTTCAAATGAATTTTTATATTTGCATATACAAAATTTCACATATGCATTCATTTCTTGACTACTGCTGTCTTTGCCTTTTTGGCGGAAGCTGCAGCCTTTGGTTTTTTCGGTGCCGATGCTGTCTTCTTTGGCTTGGCACTAGTAGTAGTAGTTTTGGCCTTTGGAGTTTTTGGTTTTACAGCACTCGATTTAGGCTTCGATGTAGTTGATTTTGCCTTAACTGTACCACTTTTCTTTGCGTCTTTTGCCTTTGCCTTCTCCTTTGTCTTTTTCTCGGCAGTCTTTTTAGTGGCAACAGATTTTTTAACTTTAGATTTCTTGTCACCGGCTGCAGAGGCCTTCTTGGCGACGCCGCTCGACTTCTTTTTAGCTGCTCCAGATGGTGCAACTTTTTTCTTACTTTTCTCGACGGAACTGACTTTTGGCTTTGGCTCTTTTTTAGCGGCCGCAGATAATTTAAACGAACCAGATGCGCCTTTGCCTTTTGTTTGGATGAGTTTTCCATTTGCAACAGCTGACTTCAAATATTTCTTAATGAACGGGGCCAATTTCTGGGCATCGCATTTATATGTGGCACTAATGTACTTTTTAATTGCCAAAAGTGATGACCCACCGCGCTCCTTCAAATTCTTGATTGACGCGTCGACCATTTGCTGGGTTGGCGGATGTGATGGTGGAGCTGTAGCTTTTTTCGATTTGGCGGCAGTTGCCTTCTTGACAGTGACCTTTTTCTCCGCTTGTGCAATGGCAATCGGAGAGGCGGCCGATGTAACAGCAACGATAGAATCAGACATTTCTTTTAACTTCACTTTCACACTTGTAAAATTATAAAACGGTTTGCTTTCAGAAATTTTACGAATTTTTAGTCACCCATTTTTATGAGAATCGTGGAGGAGGGCGGTATACAAATGAATGTGGCATTGGTCGTTCTCGACAGCTAAGTTTATGGCAATCTAAAAGGTAATTTGCTTCGAAAAATGATTAGATGTAAAAAAAATCATTTGAAATGCAATTTAATAATATCTATAAGCTTGACAGAGTTTAATAAACTTAAGTTTGTGTTGATACTTTTGTGAGTTCATTTTTAAATGGCACTCAAAGTGAAACATTATTCTTTAATGGTCAATAATTTTGCTTACAAAATGAATTTATTATAAGAAATTATGCTATAAAATCATTTGTAACGGGTTTTAAACAAAATTTAAACAATTTTGTATACAAATCTAAACGAATGATTTATTAAAATGCAAAAAAATATATTTATTGAATGCTTTCAAAGTAGCCCTACCTTGCATAAAACGACCATCGGAGTAGCATATAGCATTCAAACAAATTACCAAATATAGTTTAAGAATATAGTTTTAAAAGTCCAATTTATTTTAGCATTCATTCAAAAGAAGTTAAACTTGCTTTAATAATTTGTTAAGTATTTAAGATTTTATATTATCATTTCTGGACCCATTATAAGTTGTTAACGAATTTCCAAGGAGTCATAAAAAAATGGAGTTTGATAACTTACAAGTACTAACAAATGTATTAACAAAACTAGAAAGAGTTAGTTATTAAATAAATAATAAATTCCGAGTTTTAAACGTGTTTTGTTATGTTATAAGTAGTTTCGCATGTTTGTCTAAATAGCAGGAAAATCCATTGCTCTATTTAATTCAAGTGCTTTATTTTGTATTTTGAAAAATATAACAATATACAAGTATTTATTTAAGTAAAAAATTTATTAAATAAATAACAAATTTGACATTTTTTTGGGAAAATCATATTCTATTTATTTGTTTGAATACCAGTAATAACCATTAAATCTTATACTATATAACGTGTGTTTCGCATTCAGAAAAAACAATCGATTTTCTTGTCTAAATAGCAGGACAATCCATTGCTCTATTTAATACAAGTGGTTTATTTTGTATTTTGAAAAATATAACAATATACAAGTATTTATTTAAGTAAAAAATGTATTAAATAAATAACAAATTTTACATTTTTTTGGGAAAATCATATTTTATTTATTTGTTTGAATACCAGTAACAACCATTAAATCGTATATAACGTGTGTTCAGTATTCAGAAAAAACAATCGATTTTCTCAATGTATATTTCTTTTAATTGAGAAAATGATAATCGCAATAGCATGATTTAATTTACTTGATGAATGAAAAATACATATACAAGTATATGACTTCATATTTATATATTTGCATTGTTATGTGAAATGCCAGGCATTTGTGTAAATAATGGAATAAATGTAAATAATCATAATATAAAACGAAAAATGCTGTATACCAAGCAATAGTTAATCTCTTTGTTAGCTATTTGTGGTCCTGAAAAGGACCGATTATTGATTTTATAATTTGGAAAATGAAGCGCTGAAATTTCAACTTATGCACGTTCACCACGAATACGTCTGGCCAATTGAATGTCCTTGGGCATGATTGTAACACGCTTGGCATGAATTGCGCACAAATTTGTATCTTCAAAAAGACCAACCAGATAGGCTTCGCTAGCTTCCTGTAATGCCATTACCGCTGAACTTTGGAATCGCAAATCAGTTTTAAAGTCCTGAGCTATCTCACGAACCAAACGCTGGAATGGCAGTTTGCGAATCAATAGCTCAGTGCTTTTTTGGTAGCGGCGGATCTCACGAAGTGCAACTGTACCGGGGCGATAACGATGTGGCTTTTTTACACCACCGGTGGCTGGTGCACTTTTACGAGCAGCTTTGGTAGCCAGCTGCTTGCGAGGCGCTTTGCCACCGGTCGATTTTCGGGCAGTTTGCTTGGTGCGAGCCATTATACAAGTATTTATTCCGTACTAATCTACTACACTGTATACACTGTCACTGATGAAAACACAATATTCGTATTGCTTGCTTTGCGCCTTCTTTATATAGAAATTTGGCCGCACAATGCGATTGGTGGTTGTTTGAACGAGATGTGCGAAAGAGAGATAGGAAGATTATCCGACTCGCTCGTGTTTTCGTGTTATTTTTGTATAAATACGAGCGTATGTGGCCGCAACAGCGTTAGTTTCGTTGTGAATTTTGTGCAGTTAAAGTGAATTAGTGAGAAATGACTGGTCGTGGTAAAGGTGGCAAAGGCTTGGGCAAGGGTGGCGCAAAACGTCATCGCAAAGTATTGCGTGATAACATTCAGGGTATCACAAAGCCAGCTATCCGTCGTTTGGCTCGACGTGGCGGTGTAAAACGCATCTCTGGCTTAATTTATGAAGAGACCCGTGGTGTGCTCAAGGTGTTTTTGGAGAATGTTATTCGTGATGCTGTCACCTATACGGAACATGCCAAAAGGAAAACAGTCACAGCTATGGATGTTGTATATGCATTAAAAAGACAAGGCCGCACCCTTTACGGTTTCGGCGGTTAAGAAGTTACATTTGCCCAAATGTGCAAATAAAGAAAACAATCGGTCCTTTTCAGGACCACAACATATTTTTTAAAAGAGAAAAATATTCAACTCATACTTTTATTTTACATACGCATATTTAAAAAAACAAACATATTGTACAGCTTACATTCCATCCATTTATATTTTCATAATTTAGGAGTAAAATATGGCAAACGTTGGCAGTGTTAAAAATTCGAGTATAAATACTTGCACTCAAGTAATTATTATACGTATTGACCAAATTCAAAAGGGATAAAAAATACTTTCGAATTAAAAATATATAATACGCATTATATACATACAAGTAGTATATTCTACGGTTCATGACATGCTGCCCGACCAAATGCTAAGCCTTCATATTTATACTTTATTCAAATTCACGTTGTATGATGATGAATTAAAATCTCTTCTGAATTAAATTGGTCGTCCTGAAAAGGACGGTTGGTTTTATATACAGTATTGTTTTTATTTATTAAAGGTTGCCGCCAATTTAAGCCTTCTTTTCGGTCTTTTTAGGTAAAAGCACCGCCTGGATGTTAGGTAGAACACCACCCTGAGCAATGGTTACGCCCGAGAGGAGCTTGTTTAACTCCTCGTCATTACGAATAGCCAGTTGCAGGTGACGTGGAATTATGCGCGTCTTTTTATTATCGCGTGCTGCATTGCCAGCCAACTCCAGAACTTCAGCGGCTAAATATTCCATAACAGCAGCCAGGTAAACAGGAGCGCCGGCACCAACACGTTCAGCATAGTTACCCTTGCGAAGCAGGCGGTGGATACGGCCAACTGGGAATTGAAGGCCAGCTCGATTCGAACGCGACTTTGCCTTTCCCTTTACTTTACCACCTTTACCACGACCAGACATTTTCTATTTTTTTTTTTTTTTTATTTCACAAATACACTTCTCACTGGCTCACTGGCTCACACACAAATGTTGATGTCCGACCAAGTGTTAGGCCTTTATATTTATACTTTTTTAAGCATCATATACGCTCTGCTAAGGGTTGGACGGCTTCTTATAAGTTAAACCTGAAGGCGATGTTAAACAAAAATATACAAATATGTAGCAATTCAGTGGTAGAAAAATATTGCTAAAGCAACTGTGAAGTGTTGTGTTATTTTAACTCAAGTGAATTAAATTAATCTGAAGTGAAAAATGCCGCCAAAGACCAGTGGAAAGGCAGCGAAAAAGGCTGGTAAAGCCCAGAAAAATATAACCAAGAACGACAAGAAGAAGAAGCGCAAGAGGAAGGAGAGTTATGCCATCTACATATACAAAGTTCTGAAGCAGGTTCATCCTGATACAGGCATTTCATCGAAGGCAATGAGCATCATGAACAGTTTTGTGAATGACATTTTCGAGCGCATTGCTGCTGAAGCTTCCCGTTTGGCCCACTATAATAAACGATCGACAATAACGAGTCGCGAAATCCAAACGGCAGTCCGCCTACTTCTGCCCGGTGAATTGGCTAAGCACGCCGTAAGTGAAGGCACCAAAGCCGTTACCAAGTACACCAGCTCAAAGTAAATGTCTGATCGCCCGCTTCATAGCAGCAACAACGTTCCAAAAGGCCCTTTTCAGGGCCATCAAATTTTTCATAAGCAGAGTTAATAATTTTCATACATTTCTTTTAAATAAAATTTACATGGCACCCCTTTACTGTGATAAAAAACAAAATCTATTATAATGGGCGAACATATATATTAATATAACTATTTTGGTCAATATTTATAAACAAACTATTTTTACAAATCATATCGTTCACCTATATGATATGCAGTTCTTATTGCTTGAAATCGACTGAAACAAAACAATTTTTAGTCACCCATTTTTATGAGAATCGTGGAGGAGGACCGGACCGTATACAATTCCATTGTATTTGCATCAGCTAAGTTTATCGTAATTTGCTTCGAAAAATGATTAAATTATTTATTAATTTTATTAATATACGTTTTTTTTTTAAACTTTTGTGCTCAAAGTGAAACATTTTTCAATTCTCATTATTTTTGTTACAAAATTAACTAACAAATTATGGTCTAAAACCCTTTGTAACAGTTTTAAACAAAAATTGTTAAATTTTTCATACATATACTTGTACACCTAGAAGTAATAACAAATATATTAACAAAATTAGAAAAAGATAAGATTATTTGAAACCATTTAAATCACATTTGAAAATTATTTTTTCTCTTTCTTAGTTGTTTGTAGCCCTGAAAAGGGCTTTGTTTCAAATGAATTTTTATATTTGCATATACAAAATTTCACATATGCATTCATTTCTTGACTACTGCTGTCTTTGCCTTTTTGGCGGAAGCTGCAGCCTTTGGTTTTTTCGGTGCCGATGCTGTCTTCTTTGGCTTGGCACTAGTAGTAGTAGTTTTGGCCTTTGGAGTTTTTGGTTTTACAGCACTCGATTTAGGCTTCGATGTAGTTGATTTTGCCTTAACTGTACCACTTTTCTTTGCGTCTTTTGCCTTTGCCTTCTCCTTTGTCTTTTTCTCGGCAGTCTTTTTAGTGGCAACAGATTTTTTAACTTTAGATTTCTTGTCACCGGCTGCAGAGGCCTTCTTGGCGACGCCGCTCGACTTCTTTTTAGCTGCTCCAGATGGTGCAACTTTTTTCTTACTTTTCTCGACGGAACTGACTTTTGGCTTTGGCTCTTTTTTAGCGGCCGCAGATAATTTAAACGAACCAGATGCGCCTTTGCCTTTTGTTTGGATGAGTTTTCCATTTGCAACAGCTGACTTCAAATATTTCTTAATGAACGGGGCCAATTTCTGGGCATCGCATTTATATGTGGCACTAATGTACTTTTTAATTGCCAAAAGTGATGACCCACCGCGCTCCTTCAAATTCTTGATTGACGCGTCGACCATTTGCTGGGTTGGCGGATGTGATGGTGGAGCTGTAGCTTTTTTCGATTTGGCGGCAGTTGCCTTCTTGACAGTGACCTTTTTCTCCGCTTGTGCAATGGCAATCGGAGAGGCGGCCGATGTAACAGCAACGATAGAATCAGACATTTCTTTTAACTTCACTTTCACACTTGTAAAATTATAAAACGGTTTGCTTTCAGAAATTTTACGAATTTTTAGTCACCCATTTTTATGAGAATCGTGGAGGAGGGCGGTATACAAATGAATGTGGCATTGGTCGTTCTCGACAGCTAAGTTTATGGCAATCTAAAAGGTAATTTGCTTCGAAAAATGATTAGATGTAAAAAAAATCATTTGAAATGCAATTTAATAATATCTATAAGCTTGACAGAGTTTAATAAACTTAAGTTTGTGTTGATACTTTTGTGAGTTCATTTTTAAATGGCACTCAAAGTGAAACATTATTCTTTAATGGTCAATAATTTTGCTTACAAAATGAATTTATTATAAGAAATTATGCTATAAAATCATTTGTAACGGGTTTTAAACAAAATTTAAACAATTTTGTATACAAATCTAAACGAATGATTTATTAAAATGCAAAAAAATATATTTATTGAATGCTTTCAAAGTAGCCCTACCTTGCATAAAACGACCATCGGAGTAGCATATAGCATTCAAACAAATTACCAAATATAGTTTAAGAATATAGTTTTAAAAGTCCAATTTATTTTAGCATTCATTCAAAAGAAGTTAAACTTGCTTTAATAATTTGTTAAGTATTTAAGATTTTATATTATCATTTCTGGACCCATTATAAGTTGTTAACGAATTTCCAAGGAGTCATAAAAAAATGGAGTTTGATAACTTACAAGTACTAACAAATGTATTAACAAAACTAGAAAGAGTTAGTTATTAAATAAATAATAAATTCCGAGTTTTAAACGTGTTTTGTTATGTTATAAGTAGTTTCGCATGTTTGTCTAAATAGCAGGAAAATCCATTGCTCTATTTAATTCAAGTGCTTTATTTTGTATTTTGAAAAATATAACAATATACAAGTATTTATTTAAGTAAAAAATTTATTAAATAAATAACAAATTTGACATTTTTTTGGGAAAATCATATTCTATTTATTTGTTTGAATACCAGTAATAACCATTAAATCTTATACTATATAACGTGTGTTTCGCATTCAGAAAAAACAATCGATTTTCTTGTCTAAATAGCAGGACAATCCATTGCTCTATTTAATACAAGTGGTTTATTTTGTATTTTGAAAAATATAACAATATACAAGTATTTATTTAAGTAAAAAATGTATTAAATAAATAACAAATTTTACATTTTTTTGGGAAAATCATATTTTATTTATTTGTTTGAATACCAGTAACAACCATTAAATCGTATATAACGTGTGTTCAGTATTCAGAAAAAACAATCGATTTTCTCAATGTATATTTCTTTTAATTGAGAAAATGATAATCGCAATAGCATGATTTAATTTACTTGATGAATGAAAAATACATATACAAGTATATGACTTCATATTTATATATTTGCATTGTTATGTGAAATGCCAGGCATTTGTGTAAATAATGGAATAAATGTAAATAATCATAATATAAAACGAAAAATGCTGTATACCAAGCAATAGTTAATCTCTTTGTTAGCTATTTGTGGTCCTGAAAAGGACCGATTATTGATTTTATAATTTGGAAAATGAAGCGCTGAAATTTCAACTTATGCACGTTCACCACGAATACGTCTGGCCAATTGAATGTCCTTGGGCATGATTGTAACACGCTTGGCATGAATTGCGCACAAATTTGTATCTTCAAAAAGACCAACCAGATAGGCTTCGCTAGCTTCCTGTAATGCCATTACCGCTGAACTTTGGAATCGCAAATCAGTTTTAAAGTCCTGAGCTATCTCACGAACCAAACGCTGGAATGGCAGTTTGCGAATCAATAGCTCAGTGCTTTTCTGGTAGCGGCGGATCTCACGAAGTGCAACTGTACCGGGGCGATAACGATGTGGCTTTTTTACACCACCGGTGGCTGGTGCACTTTTACGAGCAGCTTTGGTAGCCAGCTGCTTGCGAGGCGCTTTGCCACCGGTCGATTTTCGGGCAGTTTGCTTGGTGCGAGCCATTATACAAGTATTTATTCCGTACTAATCTACTACACTGTATACACTGTCACTGATGAAAACACAATATTCGTATTGCTTGCTTTGCGCCTTCTTTATATAGAAATTTGGCCGCACAATGCGATTGGTGGTTGTTTGAACGAGATGTGCGAAAGAGAGATAGGAAGATTATCCGACTCGCTCGTGTTTTCGTGTTATTTTTGTATAAATACGAGCGTATGTGGCCGCAACAGCGTTAGTTTCGTTGTGAATTTTGTGCAGTTAAAGTGAATTAGTGAGAAATGACTGGTCGTGGTAAAGGTGGCAAAGGCTTGGGCAAGGGTGGCGCAAAACGTCATCGCAAAGTATTGCGTGATAACATTCAGGGTATCACAAAGCCAGCTATCCGTCGTTTGGCTCGACGTGGCGGTGTAAAACGCATCTCTGGCTTAATTTATGAAGAGACCCGTGGTGTGCTCAAGGTGTTTTTGGAGAATGTTATTCGTGATGCTGTCACCTATACGGAACATGCCAAAAGGAAAACAGTCACAGCTATGGATGTTGTATATGCATTAAAAAGACAAGGCCGCACCCTTTACGGTTTCGGCGGTTAAGAAGTTACATTTGCCCAAATGTGCAAATAAAGAAAACAATCGGTCCTTTTCAGGACCACAACATATATTTTTAAAAGAGAAAAATATTCAAATCATACTTTTATTTTACAAAAAGCTGTACAATCGATACTCTTCATTTATATTTTCATAATATATTGAACCTTTTCAGGACCACAACATATTTTTTTAAAAGAGAAAAATATTCAACTCATACTTTTATTTTACATACGCATATTTAAAAAAACAAACATATTGTACAGCTTACATTCCATCCATTTATATTTTCATAATTTAGGAGTAAAATATGGCAAACGTTGGCAGTGTTAAAAATTCGAGTATAAATACTTGCACTCAAGTAATTATTATACGTATTGACCAAATTCAAAAGGGATAAAAAATACTTTCGAATTAAAAATATATAATACGCATTATATACATACAAGTAGTATATTCTACGGTTCATGACATGCTGCCCGACCAAATGCTAAGCCTTCATATTTATACTTTATTCAAATTCACGTTGTATGATGATGAATTAAAATCTCTTCTGAATTAAATTGGTCGTCCTGAAAAGGACGGTTGGTTTTATATACAGTATTGTTTTTATTTATTAAAGGTTGCCGCCAATTTAAGCCTTCTTTTCGGTCTTTTTAGGTAAAAGCACCGCCTGGATGTTAGGTAGAACACCACCCTGAGCAATGGTTACGCCCGAGAGGAGCTTGTTTAACTCCTCGTCATTACGAATAGCCAGTTGCAGGTGACGTGGAATTATGCGCGTCTTTTTATTATCGCGTGCTGCATTGCCAGCCAACTCCAGAACTTCAGCGGCTAAATATTCCATAACAGCAGCCAGGTAAACAGGAGCGCCGGCACCAACACGTTCAGCATAGTTACCCTTGCGAAGCAGGCGGTGGATACGGCCAACTGGGAATTGAAGGCCAGCTCGATTCGAACGCGACTTTGCCTTTCCCTTTACTTTACCACCTTTACCACGACCAGACATTTTCTATTTTTTTTTTTTTTTTATTTCACAAATACACTTCTCACTGGCTCACTGGCTCACACACAAATGTTGATGTCCGACCAAGTGTTAGGCCTTTATATTTATACTTTTTTAAGCATCATATACGCTCTGCTAAGGGTTGGACGGCTTCTTATAAGTTAAACCTGAAGGCGATGTTAAACAAAAATATACAAATATGTAGCAATTCAGTGGTAGAAAAATATTGCTAAAGCAACTGTGAAGTGTTGTGTTATTTTAACTCAAGTGAATTAAATTAATCTGAAGTGAAAAATGCCGCCAAAGACCAGTGGAAAGGCAGCGAAAAAGGCTGGTAAAGCCCAGAAAAATATAACCAAGAACGACAAGAAGAAGAAGCGCAAGAGGAAGGAGAGTTATGCCATCTACATATACAAAGTTCTGAAGCAGGTTCATCCTGATACAGGCATTTCATCGAAGGCAATGAGCATCATGAACAGTTTTGTGAATGACATTTTCGAGCGCATTGCTGCTGAAGCTTCCCGTTTGGCCCACTATAATAAACGATCGACAATAACGAGTCGCGAAATCCAAACGGCAGTCCGCCTACTTCTGCCCGGTGAATTGGCTAAGCACGCCGTAAGTGAAGGCACCAAAGCCGTTACCAAGTACACCAGCTCAAAGTAAATGTCTGATCGCCCGCTTCATAGCAGCAACAACGTTCCAAAAGGCCCTTTTCAGGGCCATCAAATTTTTCATAAGCAGAGTTAATAATTTTCATACATTTCTTTTAAATAAAATTTACATGGCACCCCTTTACTGTGATAAAAAACAAAATCTATTATAATGGGCGAACATATATATTAATATAACTATTTTGGTCAATATTTATAAACAAACTATTTTTACAAATCATATCGTTCACCTATATGATATGCAGTTCTTATTGCTTGAAATCGACTGAAACAAAACAATTTTTAGTCACCCATTTTTATGAGAATCGTGGAGGAGGACCGGACCGTATACAATTCCATTGTATTTGCATCAGCTAAGTTTATCGTAATTTGCTTCGAAAAATGATTAAATTATTTATTAATTTTATTAATATACGTTTTTTTTTAAACTTTTGTGCTCAAAGTGAAACATTTTTCAATTCTCATTATTTTTGTTACAAAATTAACTAACAAATTATGGTCTAAAACCCTTTGTAACAGTTTTAAACAAAAATTGTTAAATTTTTCATACATATACTTGTACACCTAGAAGTAATAACAAATATATTAACAAAATTAGAAAAAGATAAGATTATTTGAAACCATTTAAATCACATTTGAAAATTATTTTTTCTCTTTCTTAGTTGTTTGTAGCCCTGAAAAGGGCTTTGTTTCAAATGAATTTTTATATTTGCATATACAAAATTTCACATATGCATTCATTTCTTGACTACTGCTGTCTTTGCCTTTTTGGCGGAAGCTGCAGCCTTTGGTTTTTTCGGTGCCGATGCTGTCTTCTTTGGCTTGGCACTAGTAGTAGTAGTTTTGGCCTTTGGAGTTTTTGGTTTTACAGCACTCGATTTAGGCTTCGATGTAGTTGATTTTGCCTTAACTGTACCACTTTTCTTTGCGTCTTTTGCCTTTGCCTTCTCCTTTGTCTTTTTCTCGGCAGTCTTTTTAGTGGCAACAGATTTTTTAACTTTAGATTTCTTGTCACCGGCTGCAGAGGCCTTCTTGGCGACGCCGCTCGACTTCTTTTTAGCTGCTCCAGATGGTGCAACTTTTTTCTTACTTTTCTCGACGGAACTGACTTTTGGCTTTGGCTCTTTTTTAGCGGCCGCAGATAATTTAAACGAACCAGATGCGCCTTTGCCTTTTGTTTGGATGAGTTTTCCATTTGCAACAGCTGACTTCAAATATTTCTTAATGAACGGGGCCAATTTCTGGGCATCGCATTTATATGTGGCACTAATGTACTTTTTAATTGCCAAAAGTGATGACCCACCGCGCTCCTTCAAATTCTTGATTGACGCGTCGACCATTTGCTGGGTTGGCGGATGTGATGGTGGAGCTGTAGCTTTTTTCGATTTGGCGGCAGTTGCCTTCTTGACAGTGACCTTTTTCTCCGCTTGTGCAATGGCAATCGGAGAGGCGGCCGATGTAACAGCAACGATAGAATCAGACATTTCTTTTAACTTCACTTTCACACTTGTAAAATTATAAAACGGTTTGCTTTCAGAAATTTTACGAATTTTTAGTCACCCATTTTTATGAGAATCGTGGAGGAGGGCGGTATACAAATGAATGTGGCATTGGTCGTTCTCGACAGCTAAGTTTATATGGCAATCTAAAAGGTAATTTGCTTCGAAAAATGATTAGATGTAAAAAAAATCATTTGAAATGCAATTTAATAATATCTATAAGCTTGACAGAGTTTAATAAACTTAAGTTTGTGTTGATACTTTTGTGAGTTCATTTTTAAATGGCACTCAAAGTGAAACATTATTCTTTAATGGTCAATAATTTTGCTTACAAAATGAATTTATTATAAGAAATTATGCTATAAAATCATTTGTAACGGGTTTTAAACAAAATTTAAACAATTTTGTATACAAATCTAAACGAATGATTTATTAAAATGCAAAAAAATATATTTATTGAATGCTTTCAAAGTAGCCCTACCTTGCATAAAACGACCATCGGAGTAGCATATAGCATTCAAACAAATTACCAAATATAGTTTAAGAATATAGTTTTAAAAGTCCAATTTATTTTAGCATTCATTCAAAAGAAGTTAAACTTGCTTTAATAATTTGTTAAGTATTTAAGATTTTATATTATCATTTCTGGACCCATTATAAGTTGTTAACGAATTTCCAAGGAGTCATAAAAAAATGGAGTTTGATAACTTACAAGTACTAACAAATGTATTAACAAAACTAGAAAGAGTTAGTTATTAAATAAATAATAAATTCCGAGTTTTAAACGTGTTTTGTTATGTTATAAGTAGTTTCGCATGTTTGTCTAAATAGCAGGAAAATCCATTGCTCTATTTAATTCAAGTGCTTTATTTTGTATTTTGAAAAATATAACAATATACAAGTATATATTTAAGTAAAAAATTTATTAAATAAATAACAAATTGACATTTTTTTGGGAAAATCATATTCTATTTATTTGTTTGAATACCAGTAATAACCATTAAATCTTATACTATATAACGTGTGTTTCGCATTCAGAAAAAACAATCGATTTTCTTGTCTAAATAGCAGGACAATCCATTGCTCTATTTAATACAAGTGGTTTATTTTGTATTTTGAAAAATATAACAATATACAAGTATTTATTTAAGTAAAAAATGTATTAAATAAATAACAAATTTTACATTTTTTTGGGAAAATCATTATTTTATTTATTTGTTTGAATACCAGTAACAACCATTAAATCGTATATAACGTGTGTTTCAGTATTCAGAAAAAACAATCGATTTTCTCAATGTATATTTCTTTTAATTGAGAAAATGATAATCGCAATAGCATGATTTAATTTACTTGATGAATGAAAAATACATATACAAGTATATGACTTCATATTTATATATTTGCATTGTTATGTGAAATGCCAGGCATTTGTGTAAATAATGGAATAAATGTAAATAATCATAATATAAAACGAAAAATGCTGTATACCAAGCAATAGTTAATCTCTTTGTTAGCTATTTGTGGTCCTGAAAAGGACCGATTATTGATTTTATAATTTGGAAAATGAAGCGCTGA
The DNA here is from genome assembly GCF_003285725.1 of Scaptodrosophila lebanonensis. Lineage (NCBI taxonomy): Eukaryota > Metazoa > Arthropoda > Insecta > Diptera > Drosophilidae > Scaptodrosophila > Scaptodrosophila lebanonensis. Next base: position 51,930 of record NW_022060749.1, on the reverse strand, counting down.
AATTTCAACTTATGCACGTTCACCACGAATACGTCTGGCCAATTGAATGTCCTTGGGCATGATTGTAACACGCTTGGCATGAATTGCGCACAAATTTGTATCTTCAAAAAGACCAACCAGATAGGCTTCGCTAGCTTCCTGTAATGCCATTACCGCTGAACTTTGGAATCGCAAATCAGTTTTAAAGTCCTGAGCTATCTCACGAACCAAACGCTGGAATGGCAGTTTGCGAATCAATAGCTCAGTGCTTTTTTGGTAGCGGCGGATCTCACGAAGTGCAACTGTACCGGGGCGATAACGATGTGGCTTTTTTACACCACCGGTGGCTGGTGCACTTTTACGAGCAGCTTTGGTAGCCAGCTGCTTGCGAGGCGCTTTGCCACCGGTCGATTTTCGGGCAGTTTGCTTGGTGCGAGCCATTATACAAGTATTTATTCCGTACTAATCTACTACACTGTATACACTGTCACTGATGAAAACACAATATTCGTATTGCTTGCTTTGCGCCTTCTTTATATAGAAATTTGGCCGCACAATGCGATTGGTGGTTGTTTGAACGAGATGTGCGAAAGAGAGATAGGAAGATTATCCGACTCGCTCGTGTTTTCGTGTTATTTTTGTATAAATACGAGCGTATGTGGCCGCAACAGCGTTAGTTTCGTTGTGAATTTTGTGCAGTTAAAGTGAATTAGTGAGAAAATGACTGGTCGTGGTAAAGGTGGCAAAGGCTTGGGCAAGGGTGGCGCAAAACGTCATCGCAAAGTATTGCGTGATAACATTCAGGGTATCACAAAGCCAGCTATCCGTCGTTTGGCTCGACGTGGCGGTGTAAAACGCATCTCTGGCTTAATTTATGAAGAGACCCGTGGTGTGCTCAAGGTGTTTTTGGAGAATGTTATTCGTGATGCTGTCACCTATACGGAACATGCCAAAAGGAAAACAGTCACAGCTATGGATGTTGTATATGCATTAAAAAGACAAGGCCGCACCCTTTACGGTTTCGGCGGTTAAGAAGTTACATTTGCCCAAATGTGCAAATAAAGAAAACAATCGGTCCTTTTCAGGACCACAACATATATTTTTAAAAGAGAAAAATATTCAAATCATACTTTTATTTTACAAAAAGCTGTACAATCGATACTCTTCATTTATATTTTCATAATATATTGAACCTTTTCAGGACCACAACATATTTTTTTAAAAGAGAAAAATATTCAACTCATACTTTTATTTTACATACGCATATTTAAAAAAACAAACATATTGTACAGCTTACATTCCATCCATTTATATTTTCATAATTTAGGAGTAAAATATGGCAAACGTTGGCAGTGTTAAAAATTCGAGTATAAATACTTGCACTCAAGTAATTATTATACGTATTGACCAAATTCAAAAGGGATAAAAAATACTTTCGAATTAAAAATATATAATACGCATTATATACATACAAGTAGTATATTCTACGGTTCATGACATGCTGCCCGACCAAATGCTAAGCCTTCATATTTATACTTTATTCAAATTCACGTTGTATGATGATGAATTAAAATCTCTTCTGAATTAAATTGGTCGTCCTGAAAAGGACGGTTGGTTTTATATACAGTATTGTTTTTATTTATTAAAGGTTGCCGCCAATTTAAGCCTTCTTTTCGGTCTTTTTAGGTAAAAGCACCGCCTGGATGTTAGGTAGAACACCACCCTGAGCAATGGTTACGCCCGAGAGGAGCTTGTTTAACTCCTCGTCATTACGAATAGCCAGTTGCAGGTGACGTGGAATTATGCGCGTCTTTTTATTATCGCGTGCTGCATTGCCAGCCAACTCCAGAACTTCAGCGGCTAAATATTCCATAACAGCAGCCAGGTAAACAGGAGCGCCGGCACCAACACGTTCAGCATAGTTACCCTTGCGAAGCAGGCGGTGGATACGGCCAACTGGGAATTGAAGGCCAGCTCGATTCGAACGCGACTTTGCCTTTCCCTTTACTTTACCACCTTTACCACGACCAGACATTTTCTATTTTTTTTTTTTTTATTTCACAAATACACTTCTCACTGGCTCACTGGCTCACACACAAATGTTGATGTCCGACCAAGTGTTAGGCCTTTATATTTATACTTTTTTAAGCATCATATACGCTCTGCTAAGGGTTGGACGGCTTCTTATAAGTTAAACCTGAAGGCGATGTTAAACAAAAATATACAAATATGTAGCAATTCAGTGGTAGAAAAATATTGCTAAAGCAACTGTGAAGTGTTGTGTTATTTTAACTCAAGTGAATTAAATTAATCTGAAGTGAAAAATGCCGCCAAAGACCAGTGGAAAGGCAGCGAAAAAGGCTGGTAAAGCCCAGAAAAATATAACCAAGAACGACAAGAAGAAGAAGCGCAAGAGGAAGGAGAGTTATGCCATCTACATATACAAAGTTCTGAAGCAGGTTCATCCTGATACAGGCATTTCATCGAAGGCAATGAGCATCATGAACAGTTTTGTGAATGACATTTTCGAGCGCATTGCTGCTGAAGCTTCCCGTTTGGCCCACTATAATAAACGATCGACAATAACGAGTCGCGAAATCCAAACGGCAGTCCGCCTACTTCTGCCCGGTGAATTGGCTAAGCACGCCGTAAGTGAAGGCACCAAAGCCGTTACCAAGTACACCAGCTCAAAGTAAATGTCTGATCGCCCGCTTCATAGCAGCAACAACGTTCCAAAAGGCCCTTTTCAGGGCCATCAAATTTTTCATAAGCAGAGTTAATAATTTTCATACATTTCTTTTAAATAAAATTTACATGGCACCCCTTTACTGTGATAAAAAACAAAATCTATTATAATGGGCGAACATATATATTAATATAACTATTTTGGTCAATATTTATAAACAAACTATTTTTACAAATCATATCGTTCACCTATATGATATGCAGTTCTTATTGCTTGAAATCGACTGAAACAAAACAATTTTTAGTCACCCATTTTTATGAGAATCGTGGAGGAGGACCGGACCGTATACAATTCCATTGTATTTGCATCAGCTAAGTTTATCGTAATTTGCTTCGAAAAATGATTAAATTATTTATTAATTTTATTAATATACGTTTTTTTTTAAACTTTTGTGCTCAAAGTGAAACATTTTTCAATTCTCATTATTTTTGTTACAAAATTAACTAACAAATTATGGTCTAAAACCCTTTGTAACAGTTTTAAACAAAAATTGTTAAATTTTTCATACATATACTTGTACACCTAGAAGTAATAACAAATATATTAACAAAATTAGAAAAAGATAAGATTATTTGAAACCATTTAAATCACATTTGAAAATTATTTTTTCTCTTTCTTAGTTGTTTGTAGCCCTGAAAAGGGCTTTGTTTCAAATGAATTTTTATATTTGCATATACAAAATTTCACATATGCATTCATTTCTTGACTACTGCTGTCTTTGCCTTTTTGGCGGAAGCTGCAGCCTTTGGTTTTTTCGGTGCCGATGCTGTCTTCTTTGGCTTGGCACTAGTAGTAGTAGTTTTGGCCTTTGGAGTTTTTGGTTTTACAGCACTCGATTTAGGCTTCGATGTAGTTGATTTTGCCTTAACTGTACCACTTTTCTTTGCGTCTTTTGCCTTTGCCTTCTCCTTTGTCTTTTTCTCGGCAGTCTTTTTAGTGGCAACAGATTTTTTAACTTTAGATTTCTTGTCACCGGCTGCAGAGGCCTTCTTGGCGACGCCGCTCGACTTCTTTTTAGCTGCTCCAGATGGTGCAACTTTTTTCTTACTTTTCTCGACGGAACTGACTTTTGGCTTTGGCTCTTTTTTAGCGGCCGCAGATAATTTAAACGAACCAGATGCGCCTTTGCCTTTTGTTTGGATGAGTTTTCCATTTGCAACAGCTGACTTCAAATATTTCTTAATGAACGGGGCCAATTTCTGGGCATCGCATTTATATGTGGCACTAATGTACTTTTTAATTGCCAAAAGTGATGACCCACCGCGCTCCTTCAAATTCTTGATTGACGCGTCGACCATTTGCTGGGTTGGCGGATGTGATGGTGGAGCTGTAGCTTTTTTCGATTTGGCGGCAGTTGCCTTCTTGACAGTGACCTTTTTCTCCGCTTGTGCAATGGCAATCGGAGAGGCGGCCGATGTAACAGCAACGATAGAATCAGACATTTCTTTTAACTTCACTTTCACACTTGTAAAATTATAAAACGGTTTGCTTTCAGAAATTTTACGAATTTTTAGTCACCCATTTTTATGAGAATCGTGGAGGAGGGCGGTATACAAATGAATGTGGCATTGGTCGTTCTCGACAGCTAAGTTTATGGCAATCTAAAAGGTAATTTGCTTCGAAAAATGATTAGATGTAAAAAAAATCATTTGAAATGCAATTTAATAATATCTATAAGCTTGACAGAGTTTAATAAACTTAAGTTTGTGTTGATACTTTTGTGAGTTCATTTTTAAATGGCACTCAAAGTGAAACATTATTCTTTAATGGTCAATAATTTTGCTTACAAAATGAATTTATTATAAGAAATTATGCTATAAAATCATTTGTAACGGGTTTTAAACAAAATTTAAACAATTTTGTATACAAATCTAAACGAATGATTTATTAAAATGCAAAAAAATATATTTATTGAATGCTTTCAAAGTAGCCCTACCTTGCATAAAACGACCATCGGAGTAGCATATAGCATTCAAACAAATTACCAAATATAGTTTAAGAATATAGTTTTAAAAGTCCAATTTATTTTAGCATTCATTCAAAAGAAGTTAAACTTGCTTTAATAATTTGTTAAGTATTTAAGATTTTATATTATCATTTCTGGACCCATTATAAGTTGTTAACGAATTTCCAAGGAGTCATAAAAAAATGGAGTTTGATAACTTACAAGTACTAACAAATGTATTAACAAAACTAGAAAGAGTTAGTTATTAAATAAATAATAAATTCCGAGTTTTAAACGTGTTTTGTTATGTTATAAGTAGTTTCGCATGTTTGTCTAAATAGCAGGAAAATCCATTGCTCTATTTAATTCAAGTGCTTTATTTTGTATTTTGAAAAATATAACAATATACAAGTATATATTTAAGTAAAAAATTTATTAAATAAATAACAAAATTGACATTTTTTTGGGAAAATCATATTTTATTTATTTGTTTGAATACCAGTAATAACCATTAAATCTTATACTATATAACGTGTGTTTCGCATTCAGAAAAAACAATCGATTTTCTTGTCTAAATAGCAGGACAATCCATTGCTCTATTTAATACAAGTGGTTTATTTTGTATTTTGAAAAATATAACAATATACAAGTATTTATTTAAGTAAAAAATGTATTAAATAAATAACAAATTTTACATTTTTTTGGGAAAATCTTATTTTATTTATTTGTTTGAATACCAGTAACAACCATTAAATCGTATATAACGTGTGTTTAGTATTCAGAAAAAACAATCGATTTTCTCAATGTATATTTCTTTTAATTGAGAAAATGATAATCGCAATAGCATGATTTAATTTACTTGATGAATGAAAAATACATATACAAGTATATGACTTCATATTTATATATTTGCATTGTTATGTGAAATGCCAGGCATTTGTGTAAATAATGGAATAAATGTAAATAATCATAATATAAAACGAAAAATGCTGTATACCAAGCAATAGTTAATCTCTTTGTTAGCTATTTGTGGTCCTGAAAAGGACCGATTATTGATTTTATAATTTGGAAAATGAAGCGCTGAAATTTCAACTTATGCACGTTCACCACGAATACGTCTGGCCAATTGAATGTCCTTGGGCATGATTGTAACACGCTTGGCATGAATTGCGCACAAATTTGTATCTTCAAAAAGACCAACCAGATAGGCTTCGCTAGCTTCCTGTAATGCCATTACCGCTGAACTTTGGAATCGCAAATCAGTTTTAAAGTCCTGTGCTATCTCACGAACCAAACGCTGGAATGGCAGTTTGCGAATCAATAGCTCAGTGCTTTTCTGGTAGCGGCGGATCTCACGAAGTGCAACTGTACCGGGGCGATAACGATGTGGCTTTTTTACACCACCGGTGGCTGGTGCACTTTTACGAGCAGCTTTGGTAGCCAGCTGCTTGCGAGGCGCTTTGCCACCGGTCGATTTTCGGGCAGTTTGCTTGGTGCGAGCCATTATACAAGTATTTATTCCGTACTAATCTACTACACTGTATACACTGTCACTGATGAAAACACAATATTCGTATTGCTTGCTTTGCGCCTTCTTTATATAGAAATTTGGCCGCACAATGCGATTGGTGGTTGTTTGAACGAGATGTGCGAAAGAGAGATAGGAAGATTATCCGACTCGCTCGTGTTTTCGTGTTATTTTTGTATAAATACGAGCGTATGTGGCCGCAACAGCGTTAGTTTCGTTGTGAATTTTGTGCAGTTAAAGTAAATTAGTGAAAAATGACTGGTCGTGGTAAAGGTGGCAAAGGCTTGGGCAAGGGTGGCGCAAAACGTCATCGCAAAGTATTGCGTGATAACATTCAGGGTATCACAAAGCCAGCTATCCGTCGTTTGGCTCGACGTGGCGGTGTAAAACGCATCTCTGGCTTAATTTATGAAGAGACCCGTGGTGTGCTCAAGGTGTTTTTGGAGAATGTTATTCGTGATGCTGTCACCTATACGGAACATGCCAAAAGGAAAACAGTCACAGCTATGGATGTTGTATATGCATTAAAAAGACAAGGCCGCACCCTTTACGGTTTCGGCGGTTAAGAAGTTACATTTGCCCAAATGTGCAAATAAAGAAAACAATCGGTCCTTTTCAGGACCACAACATATATTTTTAAAAGAGAAAAATATTCAAATCATACTTTTATTTTACAAAAAGCTGTACAATCGATACTCTTCATTTATATTTTCATAATATATTGAACCTTTTCAGGACCACAACATATTTTTTTAAAAGAGAAAAATATTCAACTCATACTTTTATTTTACATACGCATATTTAAAAAAACAAACATATTGTACAGCTTACATTCCATCCATTTATATTTTCATAATTTAGGAGTAAAATATGGCAAACGTTGGCAGTGTTAAAAATTCGAGTATAAATACTTGCACTCAAGTAATTATTATACGTATTGACCAAATTCAAAAGGGATAAAAAATACTTTCGAATTAAAAATATATAATACGCATTATATACATACAAGTAGTATATTCTACGGTTCATGACATGCTGCCCGACCAAATGCTAAGCCTTCATATTTATACTTTATTCAAATTCACGTTGTATGATGATGAATTAAAATCTCTTCTGAATTAAATTGGTCGTCCTGAAAAGGACGGTTGGTTTTATATACAGTATTGTTTTTATTTATTAAAGGTTGCCGCCAATTTAAGCCTTCTTTTCGGTCTTTTTAGGTAAAAGCACCGCCTGGATGTTAGGTAGAACACCACCCTGAGCAATGGTTACGCCCGAGAGGAGCTTGTTTAACTCCTCGTCATTACGAATAGCCAGTTGCAGGTGACGTGGAATTATGCGCGTCTTTTTATTATCGCGTGCTGCATTGCCAGCCAACTCCAGAACTTCAGCGGCTAAATATTCCATAACAGCAGCCAGGTAAACAGGAGCGCCGGCACCAACACGTTCAGCATAGTTACCCTTGCGAAGCAGGCGGTGGATACGGCCAACTGGGAATTGAAGGCCAGCTCGATTCGAACGCGACTTTGCCTTTCCCTTTACTTTACCACCTTTACCACGACCAGACATTTTCTATTTTTTTTTTTTTTATTTCACAAATACACTTCTCACTGGCTCACTGGCTCACACACAAATGTTGATGTCCGACCAAGTGTTAGGCCTTTATATTTATACTTTTTTAAGCATCATATACGCTCTGCTAAGGGTTGGACGGCTTCTTATAAGTTAAACCTGAAGGCGATGTTAAACAAAAATATACAAATATGTAGCAATTCAGTGGTAGAAAAATATTGCTAAAGCAACTGTGAAGTGTTGTGTTATTTTAACTCAAGTGAATTAAATTAATCTGAAGTGAAAAATGCCGCCAAAGACCAGTGGAAAGGCAGCGAAAAAGGCTGGTAAAGCCCAGAAAAATATAACCAAGAACGACAAGAAGAAGAAGCGCAAGAGGAAGGAGAGTTATGCCATCTACATATACAAAGTTCTGAAGCAGGTTCATCCTGATACAGGCATTTCATCGAAGGCAATGAGCATCATGAACAGTTTTGTGAATGACATTTTCGAGCGCATTGCTGCTGAAGCTTCCCGTTTGGCCCACTATAATAAACGATCGACAATAACGAGTCGCGAAATCCAAACGGCAGTCCGCCTACTTCTGCCCGGTGAATTGGCTAAGCACGCCGTAAGTGAAGGCACCAAAGCCGTTACCAAGTACACCAGCTCAAAGTAAATGTCTGATCGCCCGCTTCATAGCAGCAACAACGTTCCAAAAGGCCCTTTTCAGGGCCATCAAATTTTTCATAAGCAGAGTTAATAATTTTCATACATTTCTTTTAAATAAAATTTACATGGCACCCCTTTACTGTGATAAAAAACAAAATCTATTATAATGGGCGAACATATATATTAATATAACTATTTTGGTCAATATTTATAAACAAACTATTTTTACAAATCATATCGTTCACCTATATGATATGCAGTTCTTATTGCTTGAAATCGACTGAAACAAAACAATTTTTAGTCACCCATTTTTATGAGAATCGTGGAGGAGGACCGGACCGTATACAATTCCATTGTATTTGCATCAGCTAAGTTTATCGTAATTTGCTTCGAAAAATGATTAAATTATTTATTAATTTTATTAATATACGTTTTTTTTTTAAACTTTTGTGCTCAAAGTGAAACATTTTTCAATTCTCATTATTTTTGTTACAAAATTAACTAACAAATTATGGTCTAAAACCCTTTGTAACAGTTTTAAACAAAAATTGTTAAATTTTTCATACATATACTTGTACACCTAGAAGTAATAACAAATATATTAACAAAATTAGAAAAAGATAAGATTATTTGAAACCATTTAAATCACATTTGAAAATTATTTTTTCTCTTTCTTAGTTGTTTGTAGCCCTGAAAAGGGCTTTGTTTCAAATGAATTTTTATATTTGCATATACAAAATTTCACATATGCATTCATTTCTTGACTACTGCTGTCTTTGCCTTTTTGGCGGAAGCTGCAGCCTTTGGTTTTTTCGGTGCCGATGCTGTCTTCTTTGGCTTGGCACTAGTAGTAGTAGTTTTGGCCTTTGGAGTTTTTGGTTTTACAGCACTCGATTTAGGCTTCGATGTAGTTGATTTTGCCTTAACTGTACCACTTTTCTTTGCGTCTTTTGCCTTTGCCTTCTCCTTTGTCTTTTTCTCGGCAGTCTTTTTAGTGGCAACAGATTTTTTAACTTTAGATTTCTTGTCACCGGCTGCAGAGGCCTTCTTGGCGACGCCGCTCGACTTCTTTTTAGCTGCTCCAGATGGTGCAACTTTTTTCTTACTTTTCTCGACGGAACTGACTTTTGGCTTTGGCTCTTTTTTAGCGGCCGCAGATAATTTAAACGAACCAGATGCGCCTTTGCCTTTTGTTTGGATGAGTTTTCCATTTGCAACAGCTGACTTCAAATATTTCTTAATGAACGGGGCCAATTTCTGGGCATCGCATTTATATGTGGCACTAATGTACTTTTTAATTGCCAAAAGTGATGACCCACCGCGCTCCTTCAAATTCTTGATTGACGCGTCGACCATTTGCTGGGTTGGCGGATGTGATGGTGGAGCTGTAGCTTTTTTCGATTTGGCGGCAGTTGCCTTCTTGACAGTGACCTTTTTCTCCGCTTGTGCAATGGCAATCGGAGAGGCGGCCGATGTAACAGCAACGATAGAATCAGACATTTCTTTTAACTTCACTTTCACACTTGTAAAATTATAAAACGGTTTGCTTTCAGAAATTTTACGAATTTTTAGTCACCCATTTTTATGAGAATCGTGGAGGAGGGCGGTATACAAATGAATGTGGCATTGGTCGTTCTCGACAGCTAAGTTTATGGCAATCTAAAAGGTAATTTGCTTCGAAAAATGATTAGATGTAAAAAAAATCATTTGAAATGCAATTTAATAATATCTATAAGCTTGACAGAGTTTAATAAACTTAAGTTTGTGTTGATACTTTTGTGAGTTCATTTTTAAATGGCACTCAAAGTGAAACATTATTCTTTAATGGTCAATAATTTTGCTTACAAAATGAATTTATTATAAGAAATTATGCTATAAAATCATTTGTAACGGGTTTTAAACAAAATTTAAACAATTTTGTATACAAATCTAAACGAATGATTTATTAAAATGCAAAAAAATATATTTATTGAATGCTTTCAAAGTAGCCCTACCTTGCATAAAACGACCATCGGAGTAGCATATAGCATTCAAACAAATTACCAAATATAGTTTAAGAATATAGTTTTAAAAGTCCAATTTATTTTAGCATTCATTCAAAAGAAGTTAAACTTGCTTTAATAATTTGTTAAGTATTTAAGATTTTATATTATCATTTCTGGACCCATTATAAGTTGTTAACGAATTTCCAAGGAGTCATAAAAAAATGGAGTTTGATAACTTACAAGTACTAACAAATGTATTAACAAAACTAGAAAGAGTTAGTTATTAAATAAATAATAAATTCCGAGTTTTAAACGTGTTTTGTTATGTTATAAGTAGTTTCGCATGTTTGTCTAAATAGCAGGAAAATCCATTGCTCTATTTAATTCAAGTGCTTTATTTTGTATTTTGAAAAATATAACAATATACAAGTATATATTTAAGTAAAAAATTTATTAAATAAATAACAAAATTGACATTTTTTTGGGAAAATCATATTTTATTTATTTGTTTGAATACCAGTAATAACCATTAAATCTTATACTATATAACGTGTGTTTCGCATTCAGAAAAAACAATCGATTTTCTTGTCTAAATAGCAGGACAATCCATTGCTCTATTTAATACAAGTGGTTTATTTTGTATTTTGAAAAATATAACAATATACAAGTATTTATTTAAGTAAAAAATGTATTAAATAAATAACAAATTTTACATTTTTTTGGGAAAATCTTATTTTATTTATTTGTTTGAATACCAGTAACAACCATTAAATCGTATATAACGTGTGTTTAGTATTCAGAAAAAACAATCGATTTTCTCAATGTATATTTCTTTTAATTGAGAAAATGATAATCGCAATAGCATGATTTAATTTACTTGATGAATGAAAAATACATATACAAGTATATGACTTCATATTTATATATTTGCATTGTTATGTGAAATGCCAGGCATTTGTGTAAATAATGGAATAAATGTAAATAATCATAATATAAAACGAAAAATGCTGTATACCAAGCAATAGTTAATCTCTTTGTTAGCTATTTGTGGTCCTGAAAAGGACCGATTATTGATTTTATAATTTGGAAAATGAAGCGCTGAAATTTCAACTTATGCACGTTCACCACGAATACGTCTGGCCAATTGAATGTCCTTGGGCATGATTGTAACACGCTTGGCATGAATTGCGCACAAATTTGTATCTTCAAAAAGACCAACCAGATAGGCTTCGCTAGCTTCCTGTAATGCCATTACCGCTGAACTTTGGAATCGCAAATCAGTTTTAAAGTCCTGTGCTATCTCACGAACCAAACGCTGGAATGGCAGTTTGCGAATCAATAGCTCAGTGCTTTTCTGGTAGCGGCGGATCTCACGAAGTGCAACTGTACCGGGGCGATAACGATGTGGCTTTTTTACACCACCGGTGGCTGGTGCACTTTTACGAGCAGCTTTGGTAGCCAGCTGCTTGCGAGGCGCTTTGCCACCGGTCGATTTTCGGGCAGTTTGCTTGGTGCGAGCCATTATACAAGTATTTATTCCGTACTAATCTACTACACTGTATACACTGTCACTGATGAAAACACAATATTCGTATTGCTTGCTTTGCGCCTTCTTTATATAGAAATTTGGCCGCACAATGCGATTGGTGGTTGTTTGAACGAGATGTGCGAAAGAGAGATAGGAAGATTATCCGACTCGCTCGTGTTTTCGTGTTATTTTTGTATAAATACGAGCGTATGTGGCCGCAACAGCGTTAGTTTCGTTGTGAATTTTGTGCAGTTAAAGTAAATTAGTGAAAAATGACTGGTCGTGGTAAAGGTGGCAAAGGCTTGGGCAAGGGTGGCGCAAAACGTCATCGCAAAGTATTGCGTGATAACATTCAGGGTATCACAAAGCCAGCTATCCGTCGTTTGGCTCGACGTGGCGGTGTAAAACGCATCTCTGGCTTAATTTATGAAGAGACCCGTGGTGTGCTCAAGGTGTTTTTGGAGAATGTTATTCGTGATGCTGTCACCTATACGGAACATGCCAAAAGGAAAACAGTCACAGCTATGGATGTTGTATATGCATTAAAAAGACAAGGCCGCACCCTTTACGGTTTCGGCGGTTAAGAAGTTACATTTGCCCAAATGTGCAAATAAAGAAAACAATCGGTCCTTTTCAGGACCACAACATATATTTTTAAAAGAGAAAAATATTCAAATCATACTTTTATTTTACAAAAAGCTGTACAATCGATACTCTTCATTTATATTTTCATAATATATTGAACCTTTTCAGGACCACAACATATTTTTTTAAAAGAGAAAAATATTCAACTCATACTTTTATTTTACATACGCATATTTAAAAAAACAAACATATTGTACAGCTTACATTCCATCCATTTATATTTTCATAATTTAGGAGTAAAATATGGCAAACGTTGGCAGTGTTAAAAATTCGAGTATAAATACTTGCACTCAAGTAATTATTATACGTATTGACCAAATTCAAAAGGGATAAAAAATACTTTCGAATTAAAAATATATAATACGCATTATATACATACAAGTAGTATATTCTACGGTTCATGACATGCTGCCCGACCAAATGCTAAGCCTTCATATTTATACTTTATTCAAATTCACGTTGTATGATGATGAATTAAAATCTCTTCTGAATTAAATTGGTCGTCCTGAAAAGGACGGTTGGTTTTATATACAGTATTGTTTTTATTTATTAAAGGTTGCCGCCAATTTAAGCCTTCTTTTCGGTCTTTTTAGGTAAAAGCACCGCCTGGATGTTAGGTAGAACACCACCCTGAGCAATGGTTACGCCCGAGAGGAGCTTGTTTAACTCCTCGTCATTACGAATAGCCAGTTGCAGGTGACGTGGAATTATGCGCGTCTTTTTATTATCGCGTGCTGCATTGCCAGCCAACTCCAGAACTTCAGCGGCTAAATATTCCATAACAGCAGCCAGGTAAACAGGAGCGCCGGCACCAACACGTTCAGCATAGTTACCCTTGCGAAGCAGGCGGTGGATACGGCCAACTGGGAATTGAAGGCCAGCTCGATTCGAACGCGACTTTGCCTTTCCCTTTACTTTACCACCTTTACCACGACCAGACATTTTCTATTTTTTTATTTCACAAATACACTTCTCACTGGCTCACTGGCTCACACACAAATGTTGATGTCCGACCAAGTGTTAGGCCTTTATATTTATACTTTTTTAAGCATCATATACGCTCTGCTAAGGGTTGGACGGCTTCTTATAAGTTAAACCTGAAGGCGATGTTAAACAAAAATATACAAATATGTAGCAATTCAGTGGTAGAAAAATATTGCTAAAGCAACTGTGAAGTGTTGTGTTATTTTAACTCAAGTGAATTAAATTAATCTGAAGTGAAAAATGCCGCCAAAGACCAGTGGAAAGGCAGCGAAAAAGGCTGGTAAAGCCCAGAAAAATATAACCAAGAACGACAAGAAGAAGAAGCGCAAGAGGAAGGAGAGTTATGCCATCTACATATACAAAGTTCTGAAGCAGGTTCATCCTGATACAGGCATTTCATCGAAGGCAATGAGCATCATGAACAGTTTTGTGAATGACATTTTCGAGCGCATTGCTGCTGAAGCTTCCCGTTTGGCCCACTATAATAAACGATCGACAATAACGAGTCGCGAAATCCAAACGGCAGTCCGCCTACTTCTGCCCGGTGAATTGGCTAAGCACGCCGTAAGTGAAGGCACCAAAGCCGTTACCAAGTACACCAGCTCAAAGTAAATGTCTGATCGCCCGCTTCATAGCAGCAACAACGTTCCAAAAGGCCCTTTTCAGGGCCATCAAATTTTTCATAAGCAGAGTTAATAATTTTCATACATTTCTTTTAAATAAAATTTACATGGCACCCCTTTACTGTGATAAAAAACAAAATCTATTATAATGGGCGAACATATATATTAATATAACTATTTTGGTCAATATTTATAAACAAACTATTTTTACAAATCATATCGTTCACCTATATGATATGCAGTTCTTATTGCTTGAAATCGACTGAAACAAAACAATTTTTAGTCACCCATTTTTATGAGAATCGTGGAGGAGGACCGGACCGTATACAATTCCATTGTATTTGCATCAGCTAAGTTTATCGTAATTTGCTTCGAAAAATGATTAAATTATTTATTAATTTTATTAATATACGTTTTTTTTTTAAACTTTTGTGCTCAAAGTGAAACATTTTTCAATTCTCATTATTTTTGTTACAAAATTAACTAACAAATTATGGTCTAAAACCCTTTGTAACAGTTTTAAACAAAAATTGTTAAATTTTTCATACATATACTTGTACACCTAGAAGTAATAACAAATATATTAACAAAATTAGAAAAAGATAAGATTATTTGAAACCATTTAAATCACATTTGAAAATTATTTTTTCTCTTTCTTAGTTGTTTGTAGCCCTGAAAAGGGCTTTGTTTCAAATGAATTTTTATATTTGCATATACAAAATTTCACATATGCATTCATTTCTTGACTACTGCTGTCTTTGCCTTTTTGGCGGAAGCTGCAGCCTTTGGTTTTTTCGGTGCCGATGCTGTCTTCTTTGGCTTGGCACTAGTAGTAGTAGTTTTGGCCTTTGGAGTTTTTGGTTTTACAGCACTCGATTTAGGCTTCGATGTAGTTGATTTTGCCTTAACTGTACCACTTTTCTTTGCGTCTTTTGCCTTTGCCTTCTCCTTTGTCTTTTTCTCGGCAGTCTTTTTAGTGGCAACAGATTTTTTAACTTTAGATTTCTTGTCACCGGCTGCAGAGGCCTTCTTGGCGACGCCGCTCGACTTCTTTTTAGCTGCTCCAGATGGTGCAACTTTTTTCTTACTTTTCTCGACGGAACTGACTTTTGGCTTTGGCTCTTTTTTAGCGGCCGCAGATAATTTAAACGAACCAGATGCGCCTTTGCCTTTTGTTTGGATGAGTTTTCCATTTGCAACAGCTGACTTCAAATATTTCTTAATGAACGGGGCCAATTTCTGGGCATCGCATTTATATGTGGCACTAATGTACTTTTTAATTGCCAAAAGTGATGACCCACCGCGCTCCTTCAAATTCTTGATTGACGCGTCGACCATTTGCTGGGTTGGCGGATGTGATGGTGGAGCTGTAGCTTTTTTCGATTTGGCGGCAGTTGCCTTCTTGACAGTGACCTTTTTCTCCGCTTGTGCAATGGCAATCGGAGAGGCGGCCGATGTAACAGCAACGATAGAATCAGACATTTCTTTTAACTTCACTTTCACACTTGTAAAATTATAAAACGGTTTGCTTTCAGAAATTTTACGAATTTTTAGTCACCCATTTTTATGAGAATCGTGGAGGAGGGCGGTATACAAATGAATGTGGCATTGGTCGTTCTCGACAGCTAAGTTTATGGCAATCTAAAAGGTAATTTGCTTCGAAAAATGATTAGATGTAAAAAAAATCATTTGAAATGCAATTTAATAATATCTATAAGCTTGACAGAGTTTAATAAACTTAAGTTTGTGTTGATACTTTTGTGAGTTCATTTTTAAATGGCACTCAAAGTGAAACATTATTCTTTAATGGTCAATAATTTTGCTTACAAAATGAATTTATTATAAGAAATTATGCTATAAAATCATTTGTAACGGGTTTTAAACAAAATTTAAACAATTTTGTATACAAATCTAAACGAATGATTTATTAAAATGCAAAAAAATATATTTATTGAATGCTTTCAAAGTAGCCCTACCTTGCATAAAACGACCATCGGAGTAGCATATAGCATTCAAACAAATTACCAAATATAGTTTAAGAATATAGTTTTAAAAGTCCAATTTATTTTAGCATTCATTCAAAAGAAGTTAAACTTGCTTTAATAATTTGTTAAGTATTTAAGATTTTATATTATCATTTCTGGACCCATTATAAGTTGTTAACGAATTTCCAAGGAGTCATAAAAAAATGGAGTTTGATAACTTACAAGTACTAACAAATGTATTAACAAAACTAGAAAGAGTTAGTTATTAAATAAATAATAAATTCCGAGTTTTAAACGTGTTTTGTTATGTTATAAGTAGTTTCGCATGTTTGTCTAAATAGCAGGAAAATCCATTGCTCTATTTAATTCAAGTGCTTTATTTTGTATTTTGAAAAATATAACAATATACAAGTATATATTTAAGTAAAAAATTTATTAAATAAATAACAAAATTGACATTTTTTTTGGGAAAATCATATTTTATTTATTTGTTTGAATACCAGTAATAACCATTAAATCTTATACTATATAACGTGTGTTTCGCATTCAGAAAAAACAATCGATTTTCTTGTCTAAATAGCAGGACAATCCATTGCTCTATTTAATACAAGTGGTTTATTTTGTATTTTGAAAAATATAACAATATACAAGTATTTATTTAAGTAAAAAATGTATTAAATAAATAACAAATTTTACATTTTTTTGGGAAAATCTTATTTTATTTATTTGTTTGAATACCAGTAACAACCATTAAATCGTATATAACGTGTGTTTAGTATTCAGAAAAAACAATCGATTTTCTCAATGTATATTTCTTTTAATTGAGAAAATGATAATCGCAATAGCATGATTTAATTTACTTGATGAATGAAAAATACATATACAAGTATATGACTTCATATTTATATATTTGCATTGTTATGTGAAATGCCAGGCATTTGTGTAAATAATGGAATAAATGTAAATAATCATAATATAAAACGAAAAATGCTGTATACCAAGCAATAGTTAATCTCTTTGTTAGCTATTTGTGGTCCTGAAAAGGACCGATTATTGATTTTATAATTTGGAAAATGAAGCGCTGAAATTTCAACTTATGCACGTTCACCACGAATACGTCTGGCCAATTGAATGTCCTTGGGCATGATTGTAACACGCTTGGCATGAATTGCGCACAAATTTGTATCTTCAAAAAGACCAACCAGATAGGCTTCGCTAGCTTCCTGTAATGCCATTACCGCTGAACTTTGGAATCGCAAATCAGTTTTAAAGTCCTGTGCTATCTCACGAACCAAACGCTGGAATGGCAGTTTGCGAATCAATAGCTCAGTGCTTTTCTGGTAGCGGCGGATCTCACGAAGTGCAACTGTACCGGGGCGATAACGATGTGGCTTTTTTACACCACCGGTGGCTGGTGCACTTTTACGAGCAGCTTTGGTAGCCAGCTGCTTGCGAGGCGCTTTGCCACCGGTCGATTTTCGGGCAGTTTGCTTGGTGCGAGCCATTATACAAGTATTTATTCCGTACTAATCTACTACACTGTATACACTGTCACTGATGAAAACACAATATTCGTATTGCTTGCTTTGCGCCTTCTTTATATAGAAATTTGGCCGCACAATGCGATTGGTGGTTGTTTGAACGAGATGTGCGAAAGAGAGATAGGAAGATTATCCGACTCGCTCGTGTTTTCGTGTTATTTTTGTATAAATACGAGCGTATGTGGCCGCAACAGCGTTAGTTTCGTTGTGAATTTTGTGCAGTTAAAGTAAATTAGTGAAAAATGACTGGTCGTGGTAAAGGTGGCAAAGGCTTGGGCAAGGGTGGCGCAAAACGTCATCGCAAAGTATTGCGTGATAACATTCAGGGTATCACAAAGCCAGCTATCCGTCGTTTGGCTCGACGTGGCGGTGTAAAACGCATCTCTGGCTTAATTTATGAAGAGACCCGTGGTGTGCTCAAGGTGTTTTTGGAGAATGTTATTCGTGATGCTGTCACCTATACGGAACATGCCAAAAGGAAAACAGTCACAGCTATGGATGTTGTATATGCATTAAAAAGACAAGGCCGCACCCTTTACGGTTTCGGCGGTTAAGAAGTTACATTTGCCCAAATGTGCAAATAAAGAAAACAATCGGTCCTTTTCAGGACCACAACATATATTTTTAAAAGAGAAAAATATTCAAATCATACTTTTATTTTACAAAAAGCTGTACAATCGATACTCTTCATTTATATTTTCATAATATATTGAACCTTTTCAGGACCACAACATATTTTTTTAAAAGAGAAAAATATTCAACTCATACTTTTATTTTACATACGCATATTTAAAAAAACAAACATATTGTACAGCTTACATTCCATCCATTTATATTTTCATAATTTAGGAGTAAAATATGGCAAACGTTGGCAGTGTTAAAAATTCGAGTATAAATACTTGAGTAATACATATACACTCAAGTAATTATTATACGTATTGACCAAATTCAAAAGGGATAAAAAATACTTTCGAATTAAAAATATATAATACGCATTATATACATACAAGTAGTATATTCTACGGTTCATGACATGCTGCCCGACCAAATGCTAAGCCTTCATATTTATACTTTATTCAAATTCACGTTGTATGATGATGAATTAAAATCTCTTCTGAATTAAATTGGTCGTCCTGAAAAGGACGGTTGGTTTTATATACAGTATTGTTTTTATTTATTAAAGGTTGCCGCCAATTTAAGCCTTCTTTTCGGTCTTTTTAGGTAAAAGCACCGCCTGGATGTTAGGTAGAACACCACCCTGAGCAATGGTTACGCCCGAGAGGAGCTTGTTTAACTCCTCGTCATTACGAATAGCCAGTTGCAGGTGACGTGGAATTATGCGCGTCTTTTTATTATCGCGTGCTGCATTGCCAGCCAACTCCAGAACTTCAGCGGCTAAATATTCCATAACAGCAGCCAGGTAAACAGGAGCGCCGGCACCAACACGTTCAGCATAGTTACCCTTGCGAAGCAGGCGGTGGATACGGCCAACTGGGAATTGAAGGCCAGCTCGATTCGAACGCGACTTTGCCTTTCCCTTTACTTTACCACCTTTACCACGACCAGACATTTTCTATTTTTTTTTTTTTATTTCACAAATACACTTCTCACTGGCTCACTGGCTCACACACAAATGTTGATGTCCGACCAAGTGTTAGGCCTTTATATTTATACTTTTTTAAGCATCATATACGCTCTGCTAAGGGTTGGACGGCTTCTTATAAGTTAAACCTGAAGGCGATGTTAAACAAAAATATACAAATATGTAGCAATTCAGTGGTAGAAAAATATTGCTAAAGCAACTGTGAAGTGTTGTGTTATTTTAACTCAAGTGAATTAAATTAATCTGAAGTGAAAAATGCCGCCAAAGACCAGTGGAAAGGCAGCGAAAAAGGCTGGTAAAGCCCAGAAAAATATAACCAAGAACGACAAGAAGAAGAAGCGCAAGAGGAAGGAGAGTTATGCCATCTACATATACAAAGTTCTGAAGCAGGTTCATCCTGATACAGGCATTTCATCGAAGGCAATGAGCATCATGAACAGTTTTGTGAATGACATTTTCGAGCGCATTGCTGCTGAAGCTTCCCGTTTGGCCCACTATAATAAACGATCGACAATAACGAGTCGCGAAATCCAAACGGCAGTCCGCCTACTTCTGCCCGGTGAATTGGCTAAGCACGCCGTAAGTGAAGGCACCAAAGCCGTTACCAAGTACACCAGCTCAAAGTAAATGTCTGATCGCCCGCTTCATAGCAGCAACAACGTTCCAAAAGGCCCTTTTCAGGGCCATCAAATTTTTCATAAGCAGAGTTAATAATTTTCATACATTTCTTTTAAATAAAATTTACATGGCACCCCTTTACTGTGATAAAAAACAAAATCTATTATAATGGGCGAACATATATATTAATATAACTATTTTGGTCAATATTTATAAACAAACTATTTTTACAAATCATATCGTTCACCTATATGATATGCAGTTCTTATTGCTTGAAATCGACTGAAACAAAACAATTTTTAGTCACCCATTTTTATGAGAATCGTGGAGGAGGACCGGACCGTATACAATTCCATTGTATTTGCATCAGCTAAGTTTATCGTAATTTGCTTCGAAAAATGATTAAATTATTTATTAATTTTATTAATATACGTTTTTTTTTTAAACTTTTGTGCTCAAAGTGAAACATTTTTCAATTCTCATTATTTTTGTTACAAAATTAACTAACAAATTATGGTCTAAAACCCTTTGTAACAGTTTTAAACAAAAATTGTTAAATTTTTCATACATATACTTGTACACCTAGAAGTAATAACAAATATATTAACAAAATTAGAAAAAGATAAGATTATTTGAAACCATTTAAATCACATTTGAAAATTATTTTTTCTCTTTCTTAGTTGTTTGTAGCCCTGAAAAGGGCTTTGTTTCAAATGAATTTTTATATTTGCATATACAAAATTTCACATATGCATTCATTTCTTGACTACTGCTGTCTTTGCCTTTTTGGCGGAAGCTGCAGCCTTTGGTTTTTTCGGTGCCGATGCTGTCTTCTTTGGCTTGGCACTAGTAGTAGTAGTTTTGGCCTTTGGAGTTTTTGGTTTTACAGCACTCGATTTAGGCTTCGATGTAGTTGATTTTGCCTTAACTGTACCACTTTTCTTTGCGTCTTTTGCCTTTGCCTTCTCCTTTGTCTTTTTCTCGGCAGTCTTTTTAGTGGCAACAGATTTTTTAACTTTAGATTTCTTGTCACCGGCTGCAGAGGCCTTCTTGGCGACGCCGCTCGACTTCTTTTTAGCTGCTCCAGATGGTGCAACTTTTTTCTTACTTTTCTCGACGGAACTGACTTTTGGCTTTGGCTCTTTTTTAGCGGCCGCAGATAATTTAAACGAACCAGATGCGCCTTTGCCTTTTGTTTGGATGAGTTTTCCATTTGCAACAGCTGACTTCAAATATTTCTTAATGAACGGGGCCAATTTCTGGGCATCGCATTTATATGTGGCACTAATGTACTTTTTAATTGCCAAAAGTGATGACCCACCGCGCTCCTTCAAATTCTTGATTGACGCGTCGACCATTTGCTGGGTTGGCGGATGTGATGGTGGAGCTGTAGCTTTTTTCGATTTGGCGGCAGTTGCCTTCTTGACAGTGACCTTTTTCTCCGCTTGTGCAATGGCAATCGGAGAGGCGGCCGATGTAACAGCAACGATAGAATCAGACATTTCTTTTAACTTCACTTTCACACTTGTAAAATTATAAAACGGTTTGCTTTCAGAAATTTTACGAATTTTTAGTCACCCATTTTTATGAGAATCGTGGAGGAGGGCGGTATACAAATGAATGTGGCATTGGTCGTTCTCGACAGCTAAGTTTATGGCAATCTAAAAGGTAATTTGCTTCGAAAAATGATTAGATGTAAAAAAAATCATTTGAAATGCAATTTAATAATATCTATAAGCTTGACAGAGTTTAATAAACTTAAGTTTGTGTTGATACTTTTGTGAGTTCATTTTTAAATGGCACTCAAAGTGAAACATTATTCTTTAATGGTCAATAATTTTGCTTACAAAATGAATTTATTATAAGAAATTATGCTATAAAATCATTTGTAACGGGTTTTAAACAAAATTTAAACAATTTTGTATACAAATCTAAACGAATGATTTATTAAAATGCAAAAAAATATATTTATTGAATGCTTTCAAAGTAGCCCTACCTTGCATAAAACGACCATCGGAGTAGCATATAGCATTCAAACAAATTACCAAATATAGTTTAAGAATATAGTTTTAAAAGTCCAATTTATTTTAGCATTCATTCAAAAGAAGTTAAACTTGCTTTAATAATTTGTTAAGTATTTAAGATTTTATATTATCATTTCTGGACCCATTATAAGTTGTTAACGAATTTCCAAGGAGTCATAAAAAAATGGAGTTTGATAACTTACAAGTACTAACAAATGTATTAACAAAACTAGAAAGAGTTAGTTATTAAATAAATAATAAATTCCGAGTTTTAAACGTGTTTTGTTATGTTATAAGTAGTTTCGCATGTTTGTCTAAATAGCAGGAAAATCCATTGCTCTATTTAATTCAAGTGCTTTATTTTGTATTTTGAAAAATATAACAATATACAAGTATATATTTAAGTAAAAAATTTATTAAATAAATAACAAAATTGACATTTTTTTTGGGAAAATCATATTTTATTTATTTGTTTGAATACCAGTAATAACCATTAAATCTTATACTATATAACGTGTGTTTCGCATTCAGAAAAAACAATCGATTTTCTTGTCTAAATAGCAGGACAATCCATTGCTCTATTTAATACAAGTGGTTTATTTTGTATTTTGAAAAATATAACAATATACAAGTATTTATTTAAGTAAAAAATGTATTAAATAAATAACAAATTTTACATTTTTTTGGGAAAATCTTATTTTATTTATTTGTTTGAATACCAGTAACAACCATTAAATCGTATATAACGTGTGTTTAGTATTCAGAAAAAACAATCGATTTTCTCAATGTATATTTCTTTTAATTGAGAAAATGATAATCGCAATAGCATGATTTAATTTACTTGATGAATGAAAAATACATATACAAGTATATGACTTCATATTTATATATTTGCATTGTTATGTGAAATGCCAGGCATTTGTGTAAATAATGGAATAAATGTAAATAATCATAATATAAAACGAAAAATGCTGTATACCAAGCAATAGTTAATCTCTTTGTTAGCTATTTGTGGTCCTGAAAAGGACCGATTATTGATTTTATAATTTGGAAAATGAAGCGCTGAAATTTCAACTTATGCACGTTCACCACGAATACGTCTGGCCAATTGAATGTCCTTGGGCATGATTGTAACACGCTTGGCATGAATTGCGCACAAATTTGTATCTTCAAAAAGACCAACCAGATAGGCTTCGCTAGCTTCCTGTAATGCCATTACCGCTGAACTTTGGAATCGCAAATCAGTTTTAAAGTCCTGTGCTATCTCACGAACCAAACGCTGGAATGGCAGTTTGCGAATCAATAGCTCAGTGCTTTTCTGGTAGCGGCGGATCTCACGAAGTGCAACTGTACCGGGGCGATAACGATGTGGCTTTTTTACACCACCGGTGGCTGGTGCACTTTTACGAGCAGCTTTGGTAGCCAGCTGCTTGCGAGGCGCTTTGCCACCGGTCGATTTTCGGGCAGTTTGCTTGGTGCGAGCCATTATACAAGTATTTATTCCGTACTAATCTACTACACTGTATACACTGTCACTGATGAAAACACAATATTCGTATTGCTTGCTTTGCGCCTTCTTTATATAGAAATTTGGCCGCACAATGCGATTGGTGGTTGTTTGAACGAGATGTGCGAAAGAGAGATAGGAAGATTATCCGACTCGCTCGTGTTTTCGTGTTATTTTTGTATAAATACGAGCGTATGTGGCCGCAACAGCGTTAGTTTCGTTGTGAATTTTGTGCAGTTAAAGTAAATTAGTGAAAAATGACTGGTCGTGGTAAAGGTGGCAAAGGCTTGGGCAAGGGTGGCGCAAAACGTCATCGCAAAGTATTGCGTGATAACATTCAGGGTATCACAAAGCCAGCTATCCGTCGTTTGGCTCGACGTGGCGGTGTAAAACGCATCTCTGGCTTAATTTATGAAGAGACCCGTGGTGTGCTCAAGGTGTTTTTGGAGAATGTTATTCGTGATGCTGTCACCTATACGGAACATGCCAAAAGGAAAACAGTCACAGCTATGGATGTTGTATATGCATTAAAAAGACAAGGCCGCACCCTTTACGGTTTCGGCGGTTAAGAAGTTACATTTGCCCAAATGTGCAAATAAAGAAAACAATCGGTCCTTTTCAGGACCACAACATATATTTTTAAAAGAGAAAAATATTCAAATCATACTTTTATTTTACAAAAAGCTGTACAATCGATACTCTTCATTTATATTTTCATAATATATTGAACCTTTTCAGGACCACAACATATTTTTTTAAAAGAGAAAAATATTCAACTCATACTTTTATTTTACATACGCATATTTAAAAAAACAAACATATTGTACAGCTTACATTCCATCCATTTATATTTTCATAATTTAGGAGTAAAATATGGCAAACGTTGGCAGTGTTAAAAATTCGAGTATAAATACTTGAGTAATACATATACACTCAAGTAATTATTATACGTATTGACCAAATTCAAAAGGGATAAAAAATACTTTCGAATTAAAAATATATAATACGCATTATATACATACAAGTAGTATATTCTACGGTTCATGACATGCTGCCCGACCAAATGCTAAGCCTTCATATTTATACTTTATTCAAATTCACGTTGTATGATGATGAATTAAAATCTCTTCTGAATTAAATTGGTCGTCCTGAAAAGGACGGTTGGTTTTATATACAGTATTGTTTTTATTTATTAAAGGTTGCCGCCAATTTAAGCCTTCTTTTCGGTCTTTTTAGGTAAAAGCACCGCCTGGATGTTAGGTAGAACACCACCCTGAGCAATGGTTACGCCCGAGAGGAGCTTGTTTAACTCCTCGTCATTACGAATAGCCAGTTGCAGGTGACGTGGAATTATGCGCGTCTTTTTATTATCGCGTGCTGCATTGCCAGCCAACTCCAGAACTTCAGCGGCTAAATATTCCATAACAGCAGCCAGGTAAACAGGAGCGCCGGCACCAACACGTTCAGCATAGTTACCCTTGCGAAGCAGGCGGTGGATACGGCCAACTGGGAATTGAAGGCCAGCTCGATTCGAACGCGACTTTGCCTTTCCCTTTACTTTACCACCTTTACCACGACCAGACATTTTCTATTTTTTTATTTCACAAATACACTTCTCACTGGCTCACTGGCTCACACACAAATGTTGATGTCCGACCAAGTGTTAGGCCTTTATATTTATACTTTTTTAAGCATCATATACGCTCTGCTAAGGGTTGGACGGCTTCTTATAAGTTAAACCTGAAGGCGATGTTAAACAAAAATATACAAATATGTAGCAATTCAGTGGTAGAAAAATATTGCTAAAGCAACTGTGAAGTGTTGTGTTATTTTAACTCAAGTGAATTAAATTAATCTGAAGTGAAAAATGCCGCCAAAGACCAGTGGAAAGGCAGCGAAAAAGGCTGGTAAAGCCCAGAAAAATATAACCAAGAACGACAAGAAGAAGAAGCGCAAGAGGAAGGAGAGTTATGCCATCTACATATACAAAGTTCTGAAGCAGGTTCATCCTGATACAGGCATTTCATCGAAGGCAATGAGCATCATGAACAGTTTTGTGAATGACATTTTCGAGCGCATTGCTGCTGAAGCTTCCCGTTTGGCCCACTATAATAAACGATCGACAATAACGAGTCGCGAAATCCAAACGGCAGTCCGCCTACTTCTGCCCGGTGAATTGGCTAAGCACGCCGTAAGTGAAGGCACCAAAGCCGTTACCAAGTACACCAGCTCAAAGTAAATGTCTGATCGCCCGCTTCATAGCAGCAACAACGTTCCAAAAGGCCCTTTTCAGGGCCATCAAATTTTTCATAAGCAGAGTTAATAATTTTCATACATTTCTTTTAAATAAAATTTACATGGCACCCCTTTACTGTGATAAAAAACAAAATCTATTATAATGGGCGAACATATATATTAATATAACTATTTTGGTCAATATTTATAAACAAACTATTTTTACAAATCATATCGTTCACCTATATGATATGCAGTTCTTATTGCTTGAAATCGACTGAAACAAAACAATTTTTAGTCACCCATTTTTATGAGAATCGTGGAGGAGGACCGGACCGTATACAATTCCATTGTATTTGCATCAGCTAAGTTTATCGTAATTTGCTTCGAAAAATGATTAAATTATTTATTAATTTTATTAATATACGTTTTTTTTTTAAACTTTTGTGCTCAAAGTGAAACATTTTTCAATTCTCATTATTTTTGTTACAAAATTAACTAACAAATTATGGTCTAAAACCCTTTGTAACAGTTTTAAACAAAAATTGTTAAATTTTTCATACATATACTTGTACACCTAGAAGTAATAACAAATATATTAACAAAATTAGAAAAAGATAAGATTATTTGAAACCATTTAAATCACATTTGAAAATTATTTTTTCTCTTTCTTAGTTGTTTGTAGCCCTGAAAAGGGCTTTGTTTCAAATGAATTTTTATATTTGCATATACAAAATTTCACATATGCATTCATTTCTTGACTACTGCTGTCTTTGCCTTTTTGGCGGAAGCTGCAGCCTTTGGTTTTTTCGGTGCCGATGCTGTCTTCTTTGGCTTGGCACTAGTAGTAGTAGTTTTGGCCTTTGGAGTTTTTGGTTTTACAGCACTCGATTTAGGCTTCGATGTAGTTGATTTTGCCTTAACTGTACCACTTTTCTTTGCGTCTTTTGCCTTTGCCTTCTCCTTTGTCTTTTTCTCGGCAGTCTTTTTAGTGGCAACAGATTTTTTAACTTTAGATTTCTTGTCACCGGCTGCAGAGGCCTTCTTGGCGACGCCGCTCGACTTCTTTTTAGCTGCTCCAGATGGTGCAACTTTTTTCTTACTTTTCTCGACGGAACTGACTTTTGGCTTTGGCTCTTTTTTAGCGGCCGCAGATAATTTAAACGAACCAGATGCGCCTTTGCCTTTTGTTTGGATGAGTTTTCCATTTGCAACAGCTGACTTCAAATATTTCTTAATGAACGGGGCCAATTTCTGGGCATCGCATTTATATGTGGCACTAATGTACTTTTTAATTGCCAAAAGTGATGACCCACCGCGCTCCTTCAAATTCTTGATTGACGCGTCGACCATTTGCTGGGTTGGCGGATGTGATGGTGGAGCTGTAGCTTTTTTCGATTTGGCGGCAGTTGCCTTCTTGACAGTGACCTTTTTCTCCGCTTGTGCAATGGCAATCGGAGAGGCGGCCGATGTAACAGCAACGATAGAATCAGACATTTCTTTTAACTTCACTTTCACACTTGTAAAATTATAAAACGGTTTGCTTTCAGAAATTTTACGAATTTTTAGTCACCCATTTTTATGAGAATCGTGGAGGAGGGCGGTATACAAATGAATGTGGCATTGGTCGTTCTCGACAGCTAAGTTTATGGCAATCTAAAAGGTAATTTGCTTCGAAAAATGATTAGATGTAAAAAAAATCATTTGAAATGCAATTTAATAATATCTATAAGCTTGACAGAGTTTAATAAACTTAAGTTTGTGTTGATACTTTTGTGAGTTCATTTTTAAATGGCACTCAAAGTGAAACATTATTCTTTAATGGTCAATAATTTTGCTTACAAAATGAATTTATTATAAGAAATTATGCTATAAAATCATTTGTAACGGGTTTTAAACAAAATTTAAACAATTTTGTATACAAATCTAAACGAATGATTTATTAAAATGCAAAAAAATATATTTATTGAATGCTTTCAAAGTAGCCCTACCTTGCATAAAACGACCATCGGAGTAGCATATAGCATTCAAACAAATTACCAAATATAGTTTAAGAATATAGTTTTAAAAGTCCAATTTATTTTAGCATTCATTCAAAAGAAGTTAAACTTGCTTTAATAATTTGTTAAGTATTTAAGATTTTATATTATCATTTCTGGACCCATTATAAGTTGTTAACGAATTTCCAAGGAGTCATAAAAAAATGGAGTTTGATAACTTACAAGTACTAACAAATGTATTAACAAAACTAGAAAGAGTTAGTTATTAAATAAATAATAAATTCCGAGTTTTAAACGTGTTTTGTTATGTTATAAGTAGTTTCGCATGTTTGTCTAAATAGCAGGAAAATCCATTGCTCTATTTAATTCAAGTGCTTTATTTTGTATTTTGAAAAATATAACAATATACAAGTATATATTTAAGTAAAAAATTTATTAAATAAATAACAAAATTGACTTTTTTTTGGGAAAATCATATTTTATTTATTTGTTTGAATACCAGTAATAACCATTAAATCTTATACTATATAACGTGTGTTTCGCATTCAGAAAAAACAATCGATTTTCTTGTCTAAATAGCAGGACAATCCATTGCTCTATTTAATACAAGTGGTTTATTTTGTATTTTGAAAAATATAACAATATACAAGTATTTATTTAAGTAAAAAATGTATTAAATAAATAACAAATTTTACATTTTTTTGGGAAAATCTTATTTTATTTATTTGTTTGAATACCAGTAACAACCATTAAATCGTATATAACGTGTGTTTAGTATTCAGAAAAAACAATCGATTTTCTCAATGTATATTTCTTTTAATTGAGAAAATGATAATCGCAATAGCATGATTTAATTTACTTGATGAATGAAAAATACATATACAAGTATATGACTTCATATTTATATATTTGCATTGTTATGTGAAATGCCAGGCATTTGTGTAAATAATGGAATAAATGTAAATAATCATAATATAAAACGAAAAATGCTGTATACCAAGCAATAGTTAATCTCTTTGTTAGCTATTTGTGGTCCTGAAAAGGACCGATTATTGATTTTATAATTTGGAAAATGAAGCGCTGAAATTTCAACTTATGCACGTTCACCACGAATACGTCTGGCCAATTGAATGTCCTTGGGCATGATTGTAACACGCTTGGCATGAATTGCGCACAAATTTGTATCTTCAAAAAGACCAACCAGATAGGCTTCGCTAGCTTCCTGTAATGCCATTACCGCTGAACTTTGGAATCGCAAATCAGTTTTAAAGTCCTGTGCTATCTCACGAACCAAACGCTGGAATGGCAGTTTGCGAATCAATAGCTCAGTGCTTTTCTGGTAGCGGCGGATCTCACGAAGTGCAACTGTACCGGGGCGATAACGATGTGGCTTTTTTACACCACCGGTGGCTGGTGCACTTTTACGAGCAGCTTTGGTAGCCAGCTGCTTGCGAGGCGCTTTGCCACCGGTCGATTTTCGGGCAGTTTGCTTGGTGCGAGCCATTATACAAGTATTTATTCCGTACTAATCTACTACACTGTATACACTGTCACTGATGAAAACACAATATTCGTATTGCTTGCTTTGCGCCTTCTTTATATAGAAATTTGGCCGCACAATGCGATTGGTGGTTGTTTGAACGAGATGTGCGAAAGAGAGATAGGAAGATTATCCGACTCGCTCGTGTTTTCGTGTTATTTTTGTATAAATACGAGCGTATGTGGCCGCAACAGCGTTAGTTTCGTTGTGAATTTTGTGCAGTTAAAGTAAATTAGTGAAAAATGACTGGTCGTGGTAAAGGTGGCAAAGGCTTGGGCAAGGGTGGCGCAAAACGTCATCGCAAAGTATTGCGTGATAACATTCAGGGTATCACAAAGCCAGCTATCCGTCGTTTGGCTCGACGTGGCGGTGTAAAACGCATCTCTGGCTTAATTTATGAAGAGACCCGTGGTGTGCTCAAGGTGTTTTTGGAGAATGTTATTCGTGATGCTGTCACCTATACGGAACATGCCAAAAGGAAAACAGTCACAGCTATGGATGTTGTATATGCATTAAAAAGACAAGGCCGCACCCTTTACGGTTTCGGCGGTTAAGAAGTTACATTTGCCCAAATGTGCAAATAAAGAAAACAATCGGTCCTTTTCAGGACCACAACATATATTTTTAAAAGAGAAAAATATTCAAATCATACTTTTATTTTACAAAAAGCTGTACAATCGATACTCTTCATTTATATTTTCATAATATATTGAACCTTTTCAGGACCACAACATATTTTTTTAAAAGAGAAAAATATTCAACTCATACTTTTATTTTACATACGCATATTTAAAAAAACAAACATATTGTACAGCTTACATTCCATCCATTTATATTTTCATAATTTAGGAGTAAAATATGGCAAACGTTGGCAGTGTTAAAAATTCGAGTATAAATACTTAAGTAATACATATACACTCAAGTAATTATTATACGTATTGACCAAATTCAAAAGGGATAAAAAATACTTTCGAATTAAAAATATATAATACGCATTATATACATACAAGTAGTATATTCTACGGTTCATGACATGCTGCCCGACCAAATGCTAAGCCTTCATATTTATACTTTATTCAAATTCACGTTGTATGATGATGAATTAAAATCTCTTCTGAATTAAATTGGTCGTCCTGAAAAGGACGGTTGGTTTTATATACAGTATTGTTTTTATTTATTAAAGGTTGCCGCCAATTTAAGCCTTCTTTTCGGTCTTTTTAGGTAAAAGCACCGCCTGGATGTTAGGTAGAACACCACCCTGAGCAATGGTTACGCCCGAGAGGAGCTTGTTTAACTCCTCGTCATTACGAATAGCCAGTTGCAGGTGACGTGGAATTATGCGCGTCTTTTTATTATCGCGTGCTGCATTGCCAGCCAACTCCAGAACTTCAGCGGCTAAATATTCCATAACAGCAGCCAGGTAAACAGGAGCGCCGGCACCAACACGTTCAGCATAGTTACCCTTGCGAAGCAGGCGGTGGATACGGCCAACTGGGAATTGAAGGCCAGCTCGATTCGAACGCGACTTTGCCTTTCCCTTTACTTTACCACCTTTACCACGACCAGACATTTTCTATTTTTTTTTTTTTTATTTCACAAATACACTTCTCACTGGCTCACTGGCTCACACACAAATGTTGATGTCCGACCAAGTGTTAGGCCTTTATATTTATACTTTTTTAAGCATCATATACGCTCTGCTAAGGGTTGGACGGCTTCTTATAAGTTAAACCTGAAGGCGATGTTAAACAAAAATATACAAATATGTAGCAATTCAGTGGTAGAAAAATATTGCTAAAGCAACTGTGAAGTGTTGTGTTATTTTAACTCAAGTGAATTAAATTAATCTGAAGTGAAAAATGCCGCCAAAGACCAGTGGAAAGGCAGCGAAAAAGGCTGGTAAAGCCCAGAAAAATATAACCAAGAACGACAAGAAGAAGAAGCGCAAGAGGAAGGAGAGTTATGCCATCTACATATACAAAGTTCTGAAGCAGGTTCATCCTGATACAGGCATTTCATCGAAGGCAATGAGCATCATGAACAGTTTTGTGAATGACATTTTCGAGCGCATTGCTGCTGAAGCTTCCCGTTTGGCCCACTATAATAAACGATCGACAATAACGAGTCGCGAAATCCAAACGGCAGTCCGCCTACTTCTGCCCGGTGAATTGGCTAAGCACGCCGTAAGTGAAGGCACCAAAGCCGTTACCAAGTACACCAGCTCAAAGTAAATGTCTGATCGCCCGCTTCATAGCAGCAACAACGTTCCAAAAGGCCCTTTTCAGGGCCATCAAATTTTTCATAAGCAGAGTTAATAATTTTCATACATTTCTTTTAAATAAAATTTACATGGCACCCCTTTACTGTGATAAAAAACAAAATCTATTATAATGGGCGAACATATATATTAATATAACTATTTTGGTCAATATTTATAAACAAACTATTTTTACAAATCATATCGTTCACCTATATGATATGCAGTTCTTATTGCTTGAAATCGACTGAAACAAAACAATTTTTAGTCACCCATTTTTATGAGAATCGTGGAGGAGGACCGGACCGTATACAATTCCATTGTATTTGCATCAGCTAAGTTTATCGTAATTTGCTTCGAAAAATGATTAAATTATTTATTAATTTTATTAATATACGTTTTTTTTTTAAACTTTTGTGCTCAAAGTGAAACATTTTTCAATTCTCATTATTTTTGTTACAAAATTAACTAACAAATTATGGTCTAAAACCCTTTGTAACAGTTTTAAACAAAAATTGTTAAATTTTTCATACATATACTTGTACACCTAGAAGTAATAACAAATATATTAACAAAATTAGAAAAAGATAAGATTATTTGAAACCATTTAAATCACATTTGAAAATTATTTTTTCTCTTTCTTAGTTGTTTGTAGCCCTGAAAAGGGCTTTGTTTCAAATGAATTTTTATATTTGCATATACAAAATTTCACATATGCATTCATTTCTTGACTACTGCTGTCTTTGCCTTTTTGGCGGAAGCTGCAGCCTTTGGTTTTTTCGGTGCCGATGCTGTCGTCTTTGGCTTGGCACTAGTAGTAGTAGTTTTGGCCTTTGGAGTTTTTGGTTTTACAGCACTCGATTTAGGCTTCGATGTAGTTGATTTTGCCTTAACTGTACCACTTTTCTTTGCGTCTTTTGCCTTACTTTTCTCGACGGAACTGACTTTTGGCTTTGGCTCTTTTTTAGCGGCCGCAGATAATTTAAACGAACCAGATGCGCCTTTGCCTTTTGTTTGGATGAGTTTTCCATTTGCAACAGCTGACTTCAAATATTTCTTAATGAACGGGGCCAATTTCTGGGCATCGCATTTATATGTGGCACTAATGTACTTTTTAATTGCCAAAAGTGATGACCCACCGCGCTCCTTCAAATTCTTGATTGACGCGTCGACCATTTGCTGGGTTGGCGGATGTGATGGTGGAGCTGTAGCTTTTTTCGATTTGGCGGCAGTTGCCTTCTTGACAGTGACCTTTTTCTCCGCTTGTGCAATGGCAATAGGAGAGGCGGCCGATGTAACAGCAACGATAGAATCAGACATTTCTTTTAACTTCACTTTCACACTTGTAAAATTATAAAACGGTTTGCTTTCAGAAATTTTACGAATTTTTAGTCACCCATTTTTATGAGAATCGTGGAGGAGGGCGGTATACAAATGAATGTGGCATTGGTCGTTCTCGACAGCTAAGTTTATGGCAATCTAAAAGGTAATTTGCTTCGAAAAATGATTAGATGTAAAAAAATCATTTAAAATGCAATTTAATAATATCTATAAGCTTGACAGAGTTTAATAAACTTAAGTTTGTGTTGATACTTTTGTGAGTTCATTTTTAAATGGCACTCAAAGTGAAACATTATTCTTTAATGGTCAATAATTTTGCTTACAAAATGAATTTATGTAGGTTTGAAATACAAATTAGTTTATTTGGGATGTCTTGTAGTATACATAAGTTTTAAAAGTTAAATGAGTAGTTAATATAAAAGAAATGCGCAGCACTTCCGCGAACAATACTTTAAACTGGCCTTGGCAACAACACTCACTGTCTACACTCTGACTCGCAACTCTCAAACAACTGACTTCAGCCACTCCACTCAAGCGAATGCCTTATTCTCCTCTTCTGTTCGATTTTAAGCCTATCGATACTCGCCGATGCCATATTAGACCAGGGTTGCTAAAAGGGTATTCTACTCCCGCCTTATTCCCCACATCCTACATTCGGCCTTCCTGACAATTCGTTCGTCCCGAACGAACACCATTTTTTTACAAACTCTGCGGCTGTTGTTGTTAAGTTTGGTCCCTCCTGATTGCCAACTTTTTAAACTTCATAGCGCCCATGTTTCATTATCTTCGTTACCTTATACGGTCCAAGAAACTTTGGTCTTAACTTCATGTCTGTGCCATATTGTGTTCTTTTAATCGCTACCAGTTCCCCTACTTTATAAGTTTCTTCGACTTTCCTTTTTTCGTTAAATCCCTTTCTATTCTCTTGTTGTATCTTCTCAATGTTCTCCTGTGCTTTAATCCTTACTAATTCTCGCTCTTCATTAAAAATGTCCATGTCCACTTCTTCTAGAATTTGCCTTATGTCTTCGTTTTTAGTTTTCATGTCGAGTCCTGTAAGAATTTTAAAAGGAGTGAATTTCGTGCTTCGTGGAGGTGTGCTGTTTATAATTTGTTGAACGCGATCAACATGACAGTACCAATTCGAGGGATTGCTCTGACACATTTTGGTCAACATTGGAATGACAATTCTATGAATGCGTTCTACCTGTCCGTTACCCCTTGGCATACCTGTTGTAATGTGTAGGAGTTGGATGCCCTCATTCTCACAATATTGTTTAAATACATTTGATGTAAACGCTGTGCCTCTATCAGTAACTACTCTTTTCGGGTTACCAAAAATATACGCCTGTTTTTGGAGCTTATCTATGACTTCATCTGTTCCCGTCGATTTAGTGGGATAAAGCCAAACAAATTTCGAAAAGGCGTCTACCACCGTTAAAATATGCATATATTTCTTTTTTGTACTCGTGAGAGGACCGACGTGATCTATATGATATGTTCCCAATGGATCTTGGGCCTTGTCAATAGGTACTAAAAGTCCTTCTTTTTTGCCTCGTTTTGCATCTGATATAAGACATTCAACACAACTACGGACCACTTTGCCTACTTTTTCTTGCATATTGTAAAAAAAATATTGTTTACTCAGCAAGTCGACAGTCTTCTTTGTGCCAAAATGGCCCTCGCGGTGAGCAATAGTTATAATTTCATCCTGCATGGTCTCAGGGACAACCAGCAGCTCTTTGTTAAGGTCCTTGTATAATATCACGTTTCGAACAAAATAATCTTCATAGCTGTTAGAGCTTTCCAAAACTTTTTTGACTGCCTTTATCCAATTGTCTGCCTCTTGTGTTTCCCGCAACCTATACTTTACTGACTCTTTAATTATTAGACAAGACAATCTGCTTAATGCATCAACGTGCTTCATTTGGCTTCCCGATCTATGTTCAACTTGGTAGTCAAATTCTTGCAGAAACATAGCCCATCTAGCAACTCGCACTGGTACATCGTCTTTCTTAACTGTCATCGCAAAAGCATTGCAGTCCGTCACAATTTTGAATTTTTATGCCTAATAGGTATATTCGCCACTTTTTGATTTCTGTTATAACTGCCAAGATTTCCAATTCGTAAGAACTGTACTTTTCTTCTCACGGATTTGTTTTCTTGCTCATAAATTCTATCGGGTGGAAGAGTTGATCTTCTGAGTCCATCTGCAGCAAAACAGCCCCAAACCCATGCTTACTTGCATCTGCATGCACTTCTGTTACTGCGCTCGGGTTATATAACTTTAATAGTGGAGCTGAAACAAGCAAATGCTTTAAGAATTCAAAAGCAACGAAGCCCTTTTGATCTAACTCAATTTTTCTATTATTCCCTTTTGGATTGTCTCTACGAAGCATGTCGGTTAGCGGCTTGGCCTCTAGTGCATAGCTTTAAATGAAGCGTCG
Source organism: Scaptodrosophila lebanonensis (assembly GCF_003285725.1). NCBI lineage: Eukaryota > Metazoa > Arthropoda > Insecta > Diptera > Drosophilidae > Scaptodrosophila > Scaptodrosophila lebanonensis. The sequence continues at coordinate 16,646 of NW_022060749.1, read as the reverse complement.
TAAATATGACGTAAGACCCAAAAATCGTTGAAGAGCATTTTTGCTTTTAGGTACTGGGAAATTTACTACCGCATCAATTTTGTCCCGTGTTGGCGAAATGGTTGCGTTTTCAATAACATACCCCAAAAATTGAATTTTCTTTCTGAGATACTGTCCTTTTTCCCATTTTATACGTAAACCGGCCCTACCTGCGACTTGCAAAAACTCTTTTAGCATTTCTATACCCTCATTCTCGTCCCTTGATGGAATAATTATGTCGTCCATGTAAATAATTATTTTCTTCGCTTGCAACAGGTCTCTAAGTACAGCGCTAATATATCGACAGAATACAGCTGGTGAATTTGTAATACCAAAGGGTACGTGTGTGAACTCGTACTGGCCATTGTGGGTTACAAAAGCTGTAAATTTTCTGGATTCGTTTTCTATGGGTACGTGGAAAAATCCGTTTGTAAGATCTAGTGTGGTAAACACTTTCGAACCCTGTAAGCGATCTAACACGTCATCAATGAGCGCCATTGGAAAATTGTCTTTTTTCATTTTTAAGTTTAACTTCCTATAGTCGCAGCAGAACCTCTTCGACCCATCTTTTTTCGACACTAGCACAACTGGAGCAGCATATTCTGAAGAGCTTGGTACTACGATTCCCTCATCTAACCATTGCTGAACTTGTTTTTCAATAATCATTCTGTTTAAATACGAAGTCCTGCGAGGGTGGTGAAAAACTGGAAAGTCATCTTCTAGAACTATCTTCATTTTAACTAGTGACTTAATGACCTTTTGGGGAGAGTAATTGTTTATCAACCCCTCTACTACAAGCTTCTGTTCCTCCTTCAGGTGACTTAAATCGACCCTGTCTGATGCCAATCGTTCCTGTGACATTTCCTCAACACACATTCCACTAAACACGTTTGCAGATTCTTTATTTCTACCTTTAAACTTGACCCCTTCTGCGCTGAATGTTATGTCAAAAGACTTTAGAACATCTTTCCCGATTAACACCAAAACATAAATCCTCGACCTCTACATCAGTTGTGAAATACCCTATAGTAGTTAATTCGCCCTTGCCTATGCCTCGTAATTGTTTACTGTCCTTCACCAAATTCTCTCCTTCCAATCTTCCCACTAAATCTTCTCTCATAAGACACAAATCGCAGCCAGTATCGACCATCGCTAAAAACGGCATGACAAACTGTTTATAGGTTAAGTCTTTTCCCACTGATTTTAATCCGGCAAACGCAACTTGCTCTTTTTTTTTTACTTTTTTTTAACAATTTTTGGCGATGTGGCCCGGCTTGTTGCAATTATAGCATGTTGATGGTTCCTTGCATTCCCTTGCCTGATGACCTTCTTTATTGCATTTAAAGCATCTCCTAGTATTTTGTCCCTGTCCTTTTTTCATTACAATTTCTTTGTTTCCACCCTCGATCTTTTCGTAGAGCTTGATTTCCCTTTTAAATCTTTTATAGTTTTGCAACGATAAAGACTTGCCTTGTTGGATTTTGTGTCTGGCACACCATCGGCAAAGTAAGAGATCAAGCTCTCATCATCGAGTTGAATTTGTTTCCCCATCTCAATCAGGCTGTATAAATATTCGGTCAAAGTCTCTTTCGGTAGTTTTCGTCTTTTCCTTAGCAAACTGTGTACCTCAGCTGAGCTCAATTTCTGGCCAAATTCAGATTTAAGATTTGCCTTCAATTGTGTCCAACTGCGGGCTCCAGTCAATCCTCTTGTAAACAATTTTGCTGCCCCAATCAATAGCTGTTTGGCGTAAATAAACTTTTGGAGGTCATCCCATCGCACGGTTATGGCTACATCTTCAAATTCTGAAATCCACTGTTCTACGTTTGGCTGACTTGTGCCAGAAAAAGCTGTAATGCTATCCTGCACGTCGCGCAATGTAAAACGTGAAATGCTGTTATTACTATGTACATCTTCATACACGCTTGCCTGTTCTGATTTGTCTTCCTCTACATCTAAATCAACCTCCTCCAAATCATAGTGGTCCAACAATCTATCCTGCAACACACTTTTTCTGCCCACTGTACTAAGTTTAAGCTCTTTTAAATGCTGCCGCAACTCTTCTACTTTCAATGACATAATTGTTTTCGAATCCATTATTGTTTGCGCAAGTACTACTGCTTTGTACAACAAAATATTTTCTTAAATTATGTTAATTTACAAAATTAATGGAGGCTTCACCTCTCATTAAAAGAATTGACAAAATTTTAAGTTTTTTTTTTTTAAATTGTTAGGCGCCTGCACATACACTCACCAATACCGCGTTCTCTGGTATTTGGATTTGCCTACCGCTTGTACTGCTGCTCTCCACTGTTTCAAACTGTTTCTACTGCTTGCTGTTGTTTGTATGCAGTTTCTCACTGCCTGCGTCCCGCGTCGCACTTCCCACGCTGCGCTGCTTGCAAACTGCTTGGCGGCCGTTAACTTGCTACACAGCGATATTTTGTTGCGCTATACTTTTTTACGATGCTTATTGCTAACGTAACCCAGTATGTATGTCACAGCTTGCAGATAAACGTATACACGCACACACACTTTGCGTTGTTACGTTTTCTGCGCTCTTCAAGTGTGACTCCCTCGCTGCCGTCGCTTTCGATGTCGCAGCCTGCAGATCAACGCACACACGCACACACACTTTGCGTTGTTACGTTTCTGCGCCCTTCAACTGCGAGTCCCTCGCTGCCGTCGTTTTCGCTGTCGCAGCCTGCAGATCAACGCACACACGCACACACACTTTGCGTTGTTACGTTTCTGCGCCCTTCAACTGCGACTCCCTCGCTGCCGTCGTTTTCGATGTCGCAGCCTGCAGATCAACGCACACACACTTTGCGTTGTTACGTTTCTGCGCCCTTCAACTGCGACTCCCTCGCTGCCGTCGTTTTCGCTGTCGCAGCCTGCAGATCAACGCACACACGCACACAAACTTTGCGTTGTTACGTTTCTGCGCCCTTCAACTGCGACTCCTTCGCTGCCGTCGTTTTCGCTGTCGCAGCCTGCAGATCAACGCACACACGCACACACAATTTGCGTTGTTACGTCTCTGCGCCCTTCAACTGCGACTCCCTCGACGCACTCTTCACTGTTGCAGCATCTCATATACGAGTACGTGAGTATTCGTATAGTTCAGCTGTACTTCTGCCTTGTCGCCAGCCACTTTACTGTTTGTTTTTACCGTTAGGCCTCTCGCATTCATCGATGTAGAGTCGTTGTTGCCGTTTGTCGCTTCCACGTATATGGCGATAGAATGAACAAATTTTTGGCCTTGAACGCGGCTGTACACCTTTAACACAGAATTTTCGTGCTGCACACACTCAAAGTATACGTTGACGCGTATGTAAAAATTCACATCACTTCTTTTTATACTTTAGACAAATCCCGGACGAGCCCCCAATTATTTGTAGGTTTGAAATACAAATTAGTTTATTTGGGATGTCTTGTAGTATACATAAGTTTTAAAAGTTAAATGAATAGTTAATATAAAAGAAATGCGCAGCACTTCCGCGAACAATACTTTAAACTGGCCTTGGCAACAACACTCACTGTCTACACTCTGACTCGCAACTCTCAAACAACTGACTTCAGCCACTCCACTCAAGCGAATGCCTTATTCTCCTCTTCTGTTCGATTTTAAGCCTATCGATACTCGCCGATGCCATATTAGACCAGGGTTGCTAAAAGGGTATTCTACTCCCGCCTTATTCCCCACAACCTACATTTATTATAAAAAATTATGCTATAAAATCATTTGTAACGGGTTTTAAACAAAATTTAAACAATTTTGTATACAAATCTAAACGAATGATTTATTAAAATGCAAAAAAATATATTTATTGAATGCTTTCAAAGTAGCCCTACCTTGCATAAAACGACCATCGGAGTAGCATATGGCATTCAAACAAATTACCAAATATAGTTTAGGAATATAGTTTTAAAAGTCCAATTTATTTTAGCATTCATTCAAAAGAAGTTAAACTTGCTTTAATAATTTGTTAAGTATTTAAGATTTTATATTATCATTTCTGGACCCATTATAAGTTGTTAACGCATTTCCAAGGAGTCATAAAAAAATGGAGTTTTATAACATACAAGTACTAAGAAATGTATTAACAAAACTAGAAAGAGTTAGTTATTAAATAAATAATAAATTCCGAGTTTTAAACGTGTTTGGTTATGTTATAAGTAGTTTCGCATGTTTGTCTAAATAGCAGGAAAATCCATTGCTCTATTTAATTCAAGTGGTTTATTTTGTATTTTGAAAAATATAACAACATACAAGTATTTATTTAAGTAAAAAATGTATTAAATAAATAATAAATTTTACATTTATTTGGGAAAATCATATTTTATTTATTTGTTTGAATACCAGTAATAACCATTAAATCTTATATAACGTGTGTTTCGTATTCAGAAAAAACAATCGATTTTCTTGTCTAAATAGCAGGACAATCCATTGCTCTATTTAATACAAGTGGTTTATTTTGTATTTTGAAAAATATAACAATATACAAGAATTTATTTAAGTAAAAAATTTATTAAATAAATAACAAATTTTACATTTATTTGGGAAAATCATATTTTATTTATTTGTTTGAATACCAGTAACAACCATTATTTATTTATTTATTTAATCAACAAGTAGTTCTGTCGATTTATTCCAAAACAATATATATGTATTAACATATTATATATATATTAAGATTAAAATTAAAAATACAAATATGATTAATATAATTACTGATAGTTGTCTACTTTCTGCTATCAAATCCTTGAAGTCTTCATACTCTCCTGGAGCAGACAACATTCCTAGTTGTGTACTCAAGGAATGTTCTAGTTCTCTTTTACAACCATTGCTTAAACTTTTTAATCTGTCGCTTAGTTCTTCAATCTTTCCAGCTATTTGGAGAGAATCTTTTATAATTCCTTTATATAAAAAGGGTGGTAAGTCTGATATTTCGAATTACAGAGGTATTGCAAAGTTGTCCGCTATACCAAAATTATTTGAAAAAATAGTTTGCGGCACTTTGCAGCATCTCTGCAAATCTGTCATATCTCCTGCTCAACATGGTTTTATTAAGAGACGGTCTACTACGACCAATTTGCTGGAATTTACTTCTTTGGTAAATGAGGCATTTATTCTAAAAATGCAGACTGATGTCGTTTACACTGACTTCAGTAAAGCATTTGACTCTGTTAACCATGACCTTCTGCTCTTTAAGCTTAGCCGCATAGGATTTCCTGCCGATTTGTTGCGTTGGATTTCGTCCTATTTAAAAAACAGGACCCAACGAATTTTGAAGTTCAATTTGGAATCAAAAAGAACCCCAAGGTCTCAACAGTCGATATACGTTGCAATGGCACATTGTCAATCGTATACGTAACTAAATGAGGCAAAGTTCGGTGAAATGTCATGAACTTACACTTAGCGCAATTGAGGTACAAGTGGTTAGCTAAGCACCACGATTGCATGCAGTTCAGATCATCCTGCAGGCGATGAGAATGAGTATGGTCTTTATAAGTCAGAATAAGTTTCACATCATCAGCATACATAAAAATATGAGAGTGTGACAAGGTAGAGGGGAGGTCATTAATAAATAATGTAAAAAGTAAGGGGCCAAGATGGCTACCTTGAGGCACACCTGATGATGCAAACACGGGCTTAGAAATGTGCGACCTAAGCAAGATCCGTTGGGTCCTATTTTTTAGATAAGACGAAATCCAACTCAAAAAAGCGGAGGGAAATCCTATACGACTTAGCTTAAAGAGCAGAAGATCATGGTTCACAGAGTCAAATACTTTACTGAAGTCAGTGTAGACGACATCAGTCTGCATTTTTAAAATAAATGCTTCATTTACCAAGGAAGTAAATTCCAGCAAATTGGCCGTAGTAGACCGTCTCCTCATGAATCCATGTTGAGCTGGAGATATGACAGATTTACAGAGGTGCTGCAAAGTGCTGCAAACTATTTTTTCAAATAATTTTGGTATGGCAGACAACTTTGCAATTCCTCTGTAGTTTGAAATATCAGACTTACCACCCTTTTTATAAAGAGGAATAATAAAAGATTCTCTCCAAATAGTTGGAAAGATTGAGGAACCAAGTGACAGATTAAAAAGTTTAAGTAATGGTTGTAAAAGGGAACTAGAACACTCCTTGAGAACACAACTAGGAATGTTGTCTGCTCCAGGAGAGTATGAAGATTTTAAGGATTTGATAGCAGAGAGTAGACAGCTATCAGAAATTATGGGAGCGTAAATAGTGTGGGAAGATGAAATGCTATAAGGATAAGAGGTATTACTAATAGAGACAGAGGAATATGTTGATTGGAAGAAGTTGGCAAACAAGTCAGCAGCTTCAGAATCGTTGCTGGCTTTTTTTGTCACCAAGGAAAAATGACGAAGGAAGGGAAGCAGATTTACGTTTAGAGTTAACGAACTTATAGAATTGTTTAGGGTCCTGTGCAAATTGTATCTTGCATCGGGCAAGGTAATTATTATAACATTGTGAATTAAGGAGAGCAAAATTGGATTTCGCTAAAGAGTATTTATAGAAGTCAATAGATAGGCCCGACTGCTTATACTTTTTAAAGCATCTAGATTTAACATTTTTTAAGTTTGAAAGTCTTGGTGAAAACCAAGGAGGTTTTGATGACGCAGATGAAATGACACTTTTTGGGATGCAGACATCAAAAAGAGCATTAATAGTGTCATAGAAAAACTTTACGGCTATGTTGATGTCAACAGCACTATACAAATAGGACCAATTAGTTGCTGCAATGAGTTCGTTTAGCAAAGAAAAATTTCCTTTGCGAAAGCACAAACTAGTATTTTTGGGAATAAGTGCTGGAGTAGAGCTAGGGTTTGAAATTGAGAGGGAAATTTGCAAAGTAGGGTGGTAAGAATCTTCAGGCAGTATAAGGGGAGAAGACCTACAGATAACTTTACTAGCAGGGTCGGTGACAAAGACGAGATCAAGCGTTCTGCTTAAGTGATTAGGTATAGAATTAATTTGGAACAATGAAAGGTCAAAAAAACAGTCTAAACAGGCATGCTCTGCCGAGGGTACCAAATAATTAGACTGATTGAAGAATGACCATTCAATGTTAGGCAAATTAAAATCACCTACCACAACGAACGCGTCACTGTCACGTAGGAGATTAGAGATTCCTTTTATACAGGTTATATGTTCCATATAGACCTGTATATCAGAAGAGGGAGGTATATAAGAACAAGAGATGTATAGTGCAAAAGACGGAAAAGATACTCTTACAGCAACAAATTCAACATCATTAGGTACATTTACATCAATTATTTCTGACCGATAGGAGGAATTGACTGCAATCAGTACGCCTCCGCCACATCGAGCCGGACGATCTCATCGAAAGATACAAAAATTATTTGATAAAATTTCGTTATCAGAAATCGTGGGATTTAACCACGTCTCTGAGAACGCAATAATATCAGATTCAAACGAAAACTACTAAGAAATAAACTACTGAGCTTGGACACAATACCCCTAACATTCTGATATAGAATGTTTAACGAAAGTGGACGACCTCCTAGTTTTTTGAAGTCGAGCTTGAGGTTGGCTGCAAAGGTTGGCCAGCAGACTGTAAGTTGACCGGCAAAGAGCGAGATCGTTTTTTCTGCCTAAACTCATGTACAATCATTTGTGGCGGCCAAAATTTTGGGTCACAAATAGTTGTAAATGATTCAGGCGGTACACTTATTTTGAACGAGGCTATTTCTCGGGGCTCGGAAAAGAACTTAGAAATAGATACAGCAGCTGTCAACTTACTTGCGATATAGGCAGCGATAGCCTCACAAGAAGTATCAGGGGACAACCGAGACACGAAAACTTGCTTTCTAGGAGCTACCACTGTAAGAGACGGGGGCAGAGGAAGGGCTGGGACTGCCGCACATTCTACAGCTCCTGAAGAAACTATAGGAGGTGGTGCCGACGTTTTAGAAGAAGCCCTTGTTCTTACAGGTTTAGATATATTAGGCACAGGAGGAACTACCAACGGGGCCAACATAACATGAGCCGGCGAAGGCAGAGGGGAAATTTCAAATAAATTTCCAGGCGAAGTAGACAATGAAATTGCCGGCGACACATCTACATTAATAGCGAGGGAATCGGAGAAGCTATCTGAGCCGAGCTAGGTGGCACCTCTAAGAATTGAGGTTCAAGCCTACGCTTGGGAGGAGATTCGAACTTATATTTACTAAGCAAGTCGGTCCCTGTGTCAAACTCACTTGAGAGTTGCTTAGTAATTCTATGCAAGCTCAAAAATTTATTTCTCACATTGTCATACATACGATAGAAATGAAATTGTATGTCTATGCAAACAGGGCATGACCATTTCAAGCCACCACAAAATTTTTTAGGCGAGTAAATTTTATCAAGGTCACGACCACTTAGTCCAGCACACTTAATATGCATAAAATTCTCGCACAACCAACAACTTACAAATCGTTGTTGTTCGACGATTGTTTATTTATTTGTTTGTATATAACGTGTGTTAAGTATTCTTTTTTTCTTTCTTTTAATTGAGAAAATGATAATCGCAATAGCATGATTTAATTTACTTGATGAATGAAAAATACATATACAAGTATATGACTTCATATTTATATATTTGCATTGTTATGTGAAATGCCAGGCATTTGTGTAAATAATGGAATAAATGTAAATAATCATAATATAAAACGAAAAATGCTGTATACCAAGCAATAGTTAATCTCTTTGTTAGCTATTTGTGGTCCTGAAAAGGACCGATTATTGATTTTATAATTTGGAAAATGAAGCGCTGAAATTTCAACTTATGCACGTTCACCACGAATACGTCTGGCCAATTGAATGTCCTTGGGCATGATTGTAACACGCTTGGCATGAATTGCGCACAAATTTGTATCTTCAAAAAGACCAACCAGATAGGTTTCGCTAGCTTCCTGTAATGCCATTACCGCTGAACTTTGGAATCGCAAATCAGTTTTAAAGTCCTGAGCTATCTCACGAACCAATCGCTGGAATGGCAGTTTGCGAATCAATAGCTCAGTGCTTTTCTGGTAGCGGCGGATCTCACGAAGTGCAACTGTACCGGGGCGATAACGATGTGGCTTTTTTACACCACCGGTGGCTGGTGCACTTTTACGAGCAGCTTTGGTAGCCAGCTGCTTGCGAGGCGCTTTGCCACCGGTCGTTTTTCGGGCAGTTTGCTTGGTGCGAGCCATTATACAAGTATTTATTCCGTACTAATCTACTACACTGTATACACTGTCACTGATGAAAACACAATATTCGTATTGCTTGCTTTGCGCCTTCTTTATATAGAAATTTGGCCGCACAATGCGATTGGTGGTTGTTTGAACGAGATGTGCGAAAGAGAGATAGGAAGATTATCCGACTCGCTCGTGTTTTCGTGTTATTTTTGTATAAATACGAGCGTATGTGGCCGCAACAGCGTTAGTTTCGTTGCGAATTTTGTGCAGTTAAAGTAAATTAGTGAAAAATGACTGGTCGTGGTAAAGGTGGCAAAGGCTTGGGCAAGGGTGGCGCAAACGTCATCGCAAAGTATTGCGTGATAACATTCAGGGTATCACAAAGCCAGCTATCCGTCGTTTGGCTCGACGTGGCGCTGTGAAACGCATCTCTGGCTTAATTTATGAAGAGACCCGTGGTGTGCTCAAGGTGTTTTTGGAGAATGTTATTCGTGATGCTGTCACCTATACGGAACATGCCAAAAGGAAACAGTCACAGCTATGGATGTTGTATATGCATTAAAAAGACAAGGCCGCACCCTATACGGTTCGGTGGTTAAGAAGTTACATTTGCCCAAATGTGCAAATAAAGAAAACAATCGGTCCTTTTCAGGACCACAACATATATTTTTAAAAGAGAAAAATATTCAAATCATACTTTTATTTTACAAAAAGCTGTACAATCGATACTCTTCATTTATATTTTCATAATATATTGAACCTTTTCAGGACCACAACATATTTTTTTAAAAGAGAAAAATATTCAACTCATACTTTTATTTTACATACGCATATTTAAAAAAAAACATATTGTACAGCTTACATTCCATCAATTTATATTTTCATAATTTAGGAGTAAAATATGGCAAAAGTTGGCAGTGTTAAAAATTCGAGTATAAATACTTGCACTCAAGTAATTATTATACCAAATTCAAAGGGATAAAAATACTTTCGAATTAAAATATATAATACGCATTATATACATACAAGTAGTATGTTCTACGGTTCATGACATGGTGCCCGACCAAATGCTAAGCCTTCATATTTATACTTTTTTAAAATTCACGTTGTATGATGATGAATTAAAATCTCTTCTAAATTAAATTGGTCGTCCTGAAAAGAACGATTGGTTTTATTACAGTATTGTTTTTATTTATTAAAGGTTGCCGCCAATTTAAGCCTTCTTTTCGGTCTTTTTAGGTAAAAGCACCGCCTGGATGTTAGGTAGAACACCACCCTGAGCAATGGTTACGCCCGAGAGGAGCTTGTTTAACTCCTCGTCATTACGAATAGCCAGTTGCAGGTGACGTGGAATTATGCGTGTCTTTTTATAACATTTATTTTAAATACAATTTACATGGCACCCCTTTACTGTGATAAAAAACAAAATCTATTATAATGGGCGGCGCACATATATATTTATGTGCCAGAAATAAAACTATTTTGGCCAATATTTATAAACAAACTATTTTTACAAAACCAACCAATCGTACTAAATCATATAGTTCACCTATATGATATAGCCATTGTGACATGGTAAAGAAGAAGCTTTAATGCAGTTTTTATTGCTTGAAACCGACTGAAACAAAACAATTTATAGACACCCATTTTATGAGAATCGTGAAGGGGGACCGTATTCAATGAGTCCGGGTAGCTATTTTCAATGCATCCCATGGCGTGACTCGCCTCAAGAGGATATTCAAGTCTTGCGACTTGATACGGTACAAAGCCTGCGTCGTTTCTCTCCGTTCGCACTATGCATCAGCTGGCTGAGGGTGATCATGAGCTATTTCCTATTGCCTCAGATATCTTGCGCCCTGATTTCTATGTAGATGATTTAATCACTGGTGGTGCTTCTACAAACGGAGTCATAGAAATTATGAGACAAGCCACAGGGCTGCTTGCCAAGGCTAATTTCAAGCTAAGGAAGTGGTGCTCCAGCAATACTGATGTTCTTAAACAAGTTCCGCAGAGGACAAGGAAACTCTAGTCAAGTTTGATGATGGCAGTAACATTATAAAAACTCTAGGACTGTCGTGGGATCCTGCAACGGATTTTTTCATGTTCACCTTTTTGCCAACATCTGGTTGTATTTGCAAGCGTACTGTGTTGTCGAATATTGCCAGATTTTATGATCCGTTTGGTCTTATTGGGCCAGTAATAGCAAAGACTAAAATATTCCTGCAGGCGCTTTGGAAAGAAAAGATCGATTGGGATGAAAGCCTTTCAGCATCTTTGACTACAACTTGGTATAATCTTATTGCAGATTTTGAGAGCACAAAGCATCTGAAATTTCCAAGCCTTGCACTTTCTCCTGGTGGTTCAATTGAAGTGCATGGCTTTAATGATGCCAGCATAGTTGCCTATAGCGCTTGTATCTACATCATTTCGACAACGCAAGGCCAATCTCGTGCGGAGCTGCTATGTTCCAGATCTCGTGTATCACCATTCAAATCGTTGACCATGCCACGACTAGAGTTGTGCGGACACAACTCATAAACGAAATATCTCGCATGGAGTTATTCGACTGCAAATTCTATTGTTGGTCTCATTCTGCAGTAGCGCTATCTTGGGTACGTAGCGAGTCATCGAGGTTTCAAATTTTGGTTTCAAATCGCATCGCAACTATTCAAGAGTTGACCGCTGGCATGGAATGGTGATATATTCCAACCGATTTGAATCCGGCGGACATACTTTCACATGGAGCATTACTCAGAAAATTAGATCAGTCGAACTTATGGCTCCATGGTCCCGCATTTCTGACGAAAGGCAAATCCTCGTGGCCAGAATCCTGCAATTCCGTCTCGTCGCTGCCTGAGCAGCGCTCCAAAGATGTTGTAAACACCACACTGTGCGAAGACATTGCAACACATTTGGAAAACTGCAGCGCGTTTTTGGATATATACACAAGTTCCTACATCGTGTTCGAATTCCTTGGCTATCTGTGGACTGCATCCGTCATGGAACACTGCTGTTAATGGGCTAATGCGGCGTAGTCAGCAAATGCACCATTTGTTGAATGACTGACCAGCCAAAGGATCGAGTTGATCCTTCGCATACTTTGATGGTCTATCATGGAACACTGCTGTTAATTGCGCTAATGCAGCGTAGTCAGCAAATGCACTATTTGTTTTGCCTTGTGGAGCATATTATGGCTGACCAGCCAAAGGATCGAGTTGATTCTTCGCATACTTTTATGGTCACTGGTGTAGATTTTTGCGGACTGTTTTTCTACAAAAGCGAGTTCCGTAATAAGGCACCAATAAAATGCTATATTTGCATTTTCATTTGCGTCGCCACCAAAGCTGTGCATTGGAGTTGGTGAAAGATTTAACAACCAGAGCTGACAACGCTTCTTTGGCGCACGGAATGAGATGGCTGAGCTGAAGCGTCTTTTTGAATCCAGCGAGCACCTGCGTGCTGTGCAAGAATTATGCCTTGCTGACGGCATTGATTGGCGTTTCATTCCGCTACGCTCATCTCACTTCGGTGGTCTATGGATGCGGTGGTGAAAACTGCCAAGCATCATTTTTACAGATCTGTCTACCATCGTCCGGACCATCGCTGCTCGAATTTGATGAGCTGCGCACAATCATTAATTCTCGCCCTGTTGGAGCACCATGTATAGTTTCTAAGTCTCTCTGTTCCGCTCTCTATCGCGCCCTTTACTGCGCTCTCTTGTGCATTACCTTTTTTATGCGGCCCGCTGACTTGTAGCGGCAGCAGGCAAATCACTTCTTAAATACTCTCGCACGCTCAACATCGTTATTGCACAATTACCAAGCCATTAAAAGCCATTTTAATAATCAAAGAACACCGCGTCTCATTTAATAAATAGTTAAATCTTGTTATCGTTTCGCTAAAAAGCTAGCGATTTTTCATTGGCGCCCGAGCAGGGACATCGGTTTTCATAAGATTATTTCCTCGTTTGTTTGCGGTCTTTGTGGCTTGGTTTTGTGCGCGGTCGTGTGATTACCTCGTTTGATTTGGATCTGGATACCATATACATAAATTCGTTTGGACTGTGGAGCTGCTGTCTGCCCTACTTGTGGTACCGTCGTTTCGCTTGGCTAATGGGTGATCGTCGCTCGGAATCCAGGGAAGTTTCGGTGGACTCTTTTGAGAGCTTGCAGGTATTCTGTGCCAACAATTGAGCATAAAGCATTAACAAGTTTAATTGCTGCAATTCGTGCAAGTGTAAAGTGGAGAAAAATCTATTTACATACATACATACGTATGTACATATAGTACGTGTGTGCTTATGCCGACTCAATTTTTGGCACTTGATTTATTTTGTGCAACAACATTACATACACAAATTATATTATATACATACATATACACACATACACCACACCTTGCATAAATTAACATAATTATACACCCTCATAAACATAACTACTAACAAACCTAGAGGCAAAACAAACCACAACAATTAAAAAAGGGCTACTAAGCTGATTTTTAACATAAACAAATATTTTAAAGTTATTTGTTTCTATTGTGTTGGTTTTTTGGTGAAGATTTGTTGCATCAGCTGCACACATACAACCATAGCTTTGTTGTTGCTTGAGCCGCTAGCGTAGCAAAAGAATTTTGTCGCTTTCTCCTTTGTGCGCGCCTTTTTCAGCTACACTTGTCGCTGGGCCAACGAACTTCCCCCGCTACCCGTTCGGATTAGCGTTGCCTACAAGCGTGCTTGCGGTAATCGACGCCTATTTTCTGAGTACAGCTGAGACTGCTTGCAGATTTCGTTGTTGTTTGTGCGGTCGCTTGGACTGCTACTTTGCTTGCGTGCATACTGTATTGAGTGCATGTGTACGTAATCTGTGTGCATCTCAGTTGGTCTCTTGCTGTTAGCGCGTTGTTATTTGCGAGGGCTGTTAGGAAAGTTCGGTTTTCAGTTTTGTTTGATTTGCAACTTGTTTAGAGTTTATTTGGTTATACTCTACCATGTCGGAATCTGAGAAGCACCAAGTAGTAGCTAAATCTAGTTCTAAACTTGCAGAAATTTTATAAGGTTAGCGCTGATATTGCTCGTATGAGAACATCATTTCAGTTAAAGACAATTTCGTTTGAGCAAACAGAACTCGAGTGTCGTCTCGAGCTGTTGGAAGATTACATAAAGAAAGCTATGGGGCTTCAGGCAGATTTGGATAGTCTCAATCCAAGTAACGATAGTAGAGGGCCACTTGAGGATTTGTGCATTTCAACTAAGGCGTTGTATGTGAAGGCAACGAAACAAAAAGTTGAAAGTCAGACTTCTCATGACTGTTCTATGATGGCCAGTCAACGGTCCCAGTTACCTAAAATGCGGCTGCCTACATTCAGTGGAAAGCATGCCGAATTTAAGAATTTTATGTGCTTATTTGAAAGTCTAGTTCATGACGATCCTTCGTTGACCAACGTCGAGAAGTTTAATCATTTGGTGTCGTGCTTGTCAGGTGAGGCTCTAGGAGTTGTGAAACCGTTTCAGTTAACGGACTGCAATTACTCAAAAGCCATTGCTAGCCTCAAGTCTGTGTACGACAACAAATGTTTGATATTTTTCGACACTATCTCGCAATTGTTTGACATCCCAAGTATGACCAACCTATTACGTCTAGTTTGCGGTCCATCATTGACACTGTTTCTGCCAATTTATGCGTCTTTAACTTCGTTGGGAAGAAAAAAAGGACATCTCAAACGCAATGATCAACATATGGTTATGGCCAAGGTGATCATGTAACCAAATCTCGTTTTGAGGAACAGCTCGACTATGACAAGTTTCCTTCTTGGGATGACTGCGCTAAGCAGTTGTTAAACAGGCGTTACCAATATTAGCGGCTGAAGAGAAATCGGGTCCAAAAATATAAAAACCGCGAGTAGAACCTGCAAAAAACAGTAAGCTTCGTTTTCTTGCACAAAGGGTCCTTCAAAGCCTGCAAAACCGATCTCGAAGTGCACATACTGTAGTTCTGCGGAACACAATCTCTAACTTGCCCTTCTTTCGGATCTATTCCCGTTATGCAGCGATTTGAGTTCGCCAAGACTCAAAAAATGTGCCTCAATTGCTTGAATGTGGGTCATGTAGTTTCCAGTTGCAAAGCTTCCAAGTGTCGGGTGTGTTCAAAACCACACCACTCGTTGTTGCACAGATACTCTGTAGCTGTGCCAAATTCACCCGTTACAAGCGGTCGCACCTCAAGAACCATTTTAGGTCACGTTTTAAGTGCCGACCAAGTCATTCTTGCCACAGCATTGGTGAATATTAGAGATAGATTCGGCCACTACCATCCTGCACGTGTGTTGCTTGACGGCGGCTCGCAGTTGAATCTCATGACTGAGAACTTGCGCCAGCGCTTGCGACTAAGCGTGAAGACACGGCAGTGAGTATTGCAATGGCAGGTGGACCACAACTGATAGTAAGCACAAGGTGTGTGCTGCTATTCAATCTCGTTTGAATGCACACAACTTTGCCACTGATTTTTGGGTTCTTAAATCCATATCCACTTGTCAACCTTGTAACTTTTTGCCCACAACGAGCTGGAAAATACCCGAAAATCTGGAGCTGGCTGACCCAGAGTTTTACAAACCAGCCAAGGTTGACATTCTTCTAGACGATTTTTTGAATTCTTTACGGCTTGTGTGGTTGGGCAAATCGAGCTCAATTCTGGTCTTCCATTGTTGCAGAAGACCTTGCTGGGATGGGTTGTTGCTGGTAGGTACACAGGACAAATACCTCGTCAACAACTTAGTGCTAATTTGCCGCTCAAGTTAGTGATTGTTCTCTCGACACATAGTTCAACGCTTTTGGGAACTCGATCGGAGCCCAAATGAGTCGAAGGCTGTGCGCCAGACAACTGAATAAAAGGCCTGTGAAGCTCACTTCACCAATCAGTACAGCGCTGTCTACAGGACGTTTTCAGTCGAACTTCCGTTCAAATCCGATCCCACTGTACTAGGGCTTTTCTTTCAAACTGCTGAAAGGACGATTTCTGCAACTTGAGCGCAAACTCGCAAGAGACAAAACTCTCCATGACTGTACCATGACTTCATGAGAGAGTATCGTGATCTTGGGCATATGTCTGCTCTTGAATCTCCTCCTCCAGGACAGCACTACTATATTCCTCATCAGTGTGTCCTGAGACCTGAAAGCACCACAACCAAATTGCGTGTGGTGTTTGACGCTTCTAGTAAAACGTCAACGGCCCTATCATTAAATGACACTTAATGGTTGGGCCGACTATTCAGAGGGAGCTTTATTCAACACTTGTAAATTTTCGGTTGAATAAAATACGCAATACTGCGACACTCTCCAAGATGTACAGGCAAATAAACGTGTCTGAAAAAGACAACAATACACAGCTCATTCTTTGGCGAGAAGCGCCTCT